>NC_136505.1:36566237-36593737 GCF_053919585.1 Euprymna scolopes | reverse complement strand
AAACATTAAAAAATTCATCATGTTTTATAAAGTGTTATTCTCTCTCATATTCAGCATATTTTTGATCAATATTAAATATTTATGAACACATATCGATCACTTTATAGGGTCGCATCATATCTACCTACATATCTAGCAAGATAGCTACTAAAACGAACTGTGTGTGAGATTGTTCCTCATGGACTCCTAAATGGCTTTACCGATATTTTTTTTTAATGTTCACATAGATGTGAAATACTCTCCGCGGATATATTTTTGTTAGTCTGTGGGGATTGTCTTACAGTGATCAAAATACTCGCCAAACTTGGAACGATGATAATTCCTGGGAGCATCGTTTTATGATAAAAGAACAGATAGTACACACATTTTCTTTTGAATAGAATATTGGACATTTTTGCATTAGCCTGAAAACGTTAACTTAATTAAGGAATAAATATACCACAGGAGTATATTAATAAATGAATAGTACAGGCTTTTATTTAGACAGAAAAATATAATATATAATACGGGCAAACATATGCGCTCTCCGCACATATATTTCTGTTAGCCTGAAAAGATTGTATAACAACAATTGGAAGGATGGTATACCCTTTGAGCATTTCCTATTCATACTGCATTTGCTTTTTACTGGGCTCGCCATGAGAAATGCAATATTAAACAGTATACTAAACAGAACGTAAAAATAAAAAGTAGCGTACTTATGCACCGATAGAATGGGCAGTGTATGTTAGTGTCCGAGAGACAGTTATCAAATTTCCATGAGAAATAAATAATATAAAATTGAAATTGACAAAGCCGATCCAATAATAATGTGACACTATATTATAAACTGTGCACACACTCCTACATATAAATTAGGTATAATACATATTTAGATATATAGATAATCAACAAAAAAAAAACAGACACTTGTAGTAAAACACACAGACGTGGCGAACAATACCTTATCTGATAATAGATTAATGTCCTGTTCAAAGCATCATCTAATAAATATAAAATAAATGAGTCTTAATGATAAAGCGGTGTTGTGGAAAAATGTCCCTTCCGGTATGTGGGGATGGGGCTTTTTGGCACGCTTTAAATGAAACTTAGCAAAATACCATAAAAGATAAAATGTTGGCAATATCCATTAAGAATGCATGCCAAATTTTGGTTATGTCAGCCAATGTTTTGTTTTATTGCGGAATACACAATTTGGCATTCTGCAATCATAGATACAAAGACAATATATATATATATATATATATATATATATATATATATATATATTGTCTTTGATATACAATCATAATATTTGCATTTTTATTTATTGATGGTTGTTTGCTATGCACCTAGACTTTTGGCAATCATTCAAGAGAATGTACATACATAACGCATGTACGGACAATATATATATATATATATATATATATATATATATATATATATATATATATACATATATATATGTGTTTGTATGGGGTATGTAGATATGTATAGTATATGTTGACATATATATGTATATGTTTTAATATATATATATATATATGTATACATACAGATATGCTGATATATATATGTGTGTATATGTAGACATCAATATGTTGATATTTATATATATATACGTATATATATATATATATATATATATATATATATATATATATATATATATATATATATAGCCATCAACATACAGTCCTGCTTCCTTGTATCAAAACTCATCAGTGCCGCTAGACTAGCACCTATCCCAATACAAGGATTGAACCTGGAACCGTCGTGTTGACAGTCGGCAGTTCGTCCACTTGGCCCGAAAAAACCTGTCCGAATATCTATTAAGACATATATCCGTCCACCACTTACAGTGCTCAACCCCTTGTTTGTAAACAAACACACATCGAGCGTCGCATTTTTTCAGCCAATTAAGAAGCGGGTGAGATTATTTACGAAAGTGCTCTACCCAAAAAGGTGGCTTAATATACATATATATATATATATATATATATATATATATATTATAGTAGAAAATAATTATATATACATATACATATAGATACATCCATATATATATACATATATATACATATACATATATATATATATACATATACATATACATACATATATATATACATATATACATATATATACATATATATGTATATATATACATATATATGCATATATATACATATATACATATATATACATGCATATATACATATATATACATAAATATATATACATAAATATATATATATACATATATATACATACATATATATACATATATATACATATATATATACATACATATATATACATACATATATAAACATATATGTACATACATAAATATACACATGCATATATATATATATACATACATATATACATACATATATATATATATATATATATATATATATATATATATATATATTATTGGATGTTATTTTGAGTGTCTAAGTCTGGAATGAATAATATTTCCACTTACTACGTTTCTTATGCAAAAACTGTAAGGAATGGAATCCACGCTATTCGATTAAGTTGTTGACATTAAGAATTTTAATGTCGATTATAAACGGCGAACATTTAACAATAAAATAGTTAGAATCGCCGATTATCAAGTAAAAATGTAGATAACAAAAAAAAAAAATAGAGAGTAAAGCAAGTACAATTATAACTAAAAAAGTAATAGACACATAAAAGGAACGGCCTGCATGAGTTAAAATATAAATTACGCGTGTATTAGTGTAGTTAACGTATTATATTTAATTCTAAAATTTGGATTTTCAACGGGGACACATTTTTTATTTTAACTAAGAGATTTCACTCAAAGAAACAAAATAGTTTATTCCATGAATTGGTATTCTACACTAAGCACATGCACCACGCACACATTTACAACATATATATATATATATATATATATATATATATATATATATATATATATATAAGTTTAAATGTATGTCTGTCTCTGTGTCTGTGTATATTTTCCTTCCAAATAACTGCCAATTTTCGGTCGAGAGACTCGAGATTTGGCATAAGGACTCCCGAGATTTGGAAAAATCTTTTTAATCGGTTGTCGGCTAGAAATTTGGCTGTCAAGCGGTCAAAGTTCAATGATTTGTCATTTGAAAACTCTACCAAATTTCTCCGCCAATTTTTAGTCTAAACAATTTTAAAAGTGGGTTACTTTGACATGGATCAAATTTCATAATTTGATTTCAGCCACCACCAAAATGTTAAGTGGTCAAAATTGGGGTCAACGTTAAAAACATTTTACCTCTGTGGTCCCTACCAAATTACCCCCAAATATCTGGTCTAAACATTTGAAATTTTACATACATGGTATTCAAAGATAGTGAAAGCTTTTTAATCGGTTTGGGTCGGGAATCTGAGGTTCCAAGGTGTCAAAGTTCAAAGATTCGACCTTTTACAGTGTCTGGCAAACTACTTAACCAATTTTTGGTCTAAGCATTTGAAATTTTACATAACGGGTATTCAGATATGCGGCACGTATTTAATCAGTTTGGGGGCGAAAATTTGGCTGCCAAAAGGTGAAAGTCGAAATATGCTACCAAATTCCTCCGCCAATTTTTAATTCTAAGTGTAGGTAACTTGGACATGGATAACACTTTGTATTTTTGTTTGAGACCAAAATAATAGATTTTAATGGGTCAGAATTGGCGTCAATGTAAAAGAAAATTGACCTTGGCGGCACTATGGAAACACTCGGCAAGTTTTCGTCTAAACATTGTAAATCTTTCATGATTTTTATTCATACGTAGGGCAAGTTATGAACAGTGCATAAGGCCCGACAAAGCCGGACTGAACTTCTAGTATATATATATATATATATATATATATATATATATATATATATATATATATATATATATATATATATATATAAATTAACTTGTCTCTGTGCGTTGATGTGTGTGCATATTTCCCTACCGAACTACTCCGCCAATTTTCAGTCTATACACTTGAGATTTTACATAATGAGATTTGGGAAAAAAATTTTAATCGATTTCGACCAGGAATTTGGTCGTCAAGAGGGCAAAGTTCATAAGATTTCATCTTTGAAAATTTTACCAAACTCCTCCGACAATTTTTGGTCTAAACACGTAAACTTTTAGATGTATGTTACTTGGAGACGGCTCAAACCTTTTATTCTATTTTAGCCTAAAACAATCAATGTTAAGATGTCAAAAATGGGGTCAAAATGTTACCACTCAACCAATTTTTTTCTAAAAATTTGAAATTTTACATAAATGGTATTCAGACAGGCAACAAGCTTTTTAATCAAATTTGGGGCGAAAATTTGGCTACCAAAGGGGCAAAGTTCAAAAGATTGGACCTTTGTGGTCTCTAGCGAACTATTCAGCAAATTTTCGGTCTAAACGTTTGAAATTTTACATAAAGCGTATTCAGACATGCGGCAAGATTTTTAATCAGTTTTCAGGCATACATTTGGCTGCCGAGAAGTGAAAGATGAGATAGACGACCTTTGAAGACTCTGCCCTACTATTTCGTAATTTAGTGTCAAAGCCCTTGAAATTCTAGATTTAGGTTCTATATATATGACTAAATTTATATATATATATATATATATATATATATATATATATATATACATGCACATAAGCACGTTGGAAATGAATAGGTCTTACTAGAGCCACGTTGCTCCATTAAACTAGAACTTTATACGTGTAGCTTTATATGAAATGACAATGTAATTTTATGAAATCAAACGGGGACGTTCATAATGAATGTTTTTATTTAGGACTGGCCACTGATTCTAGACTTTTGCATTTTAAACTTTATGTAGATATATCATTCGCAGATAATTTAATGACATCAATATTGTATTATCTACAATGCAGGATTGTTTATTCAGTCACTTCGAGCAGGAAGTGCAGGTGCCTTTAAATAGACGGGCAATTCCAAACGAGATCAGCTAATTCATCGATTTGATTAAAATGTGAGTGGTTTCACCGATGGTTCCTAATTATTCAACTTCGGACAACATCGTGTCTTCCTGTTTATATATATATATATATATATATATATATATATATATATATATATATATATATATATATATATATAGATAGATATAGATATAGATATAGATATATATATATAGATATAGATATATATATATTATATATTATATATACATATATATATATATATTGTATAATATATACAGGAATTTACATTTATATCGGTAGTCGGTACCGACGGTTTCAAGCCCGGTAGTTGAGGACTGCTCTTAAGCCGGAAGACACACACACACACACACACACACACACATATATATATATATAAACAGTAAGACATATATATACATACATATATATATATATATATATATATATATAAAGAGAGAGACAAATTGAAAGTTATGTACTCGTATATTCTATTTTATATAGTATGAGGGTACCCTTATTGTACAAATGTTATTGGTTACATATGTGC
Source organism: Euprymna scolopes (assembly GCF_053919585.1). Classification (NCBI taxonomy): domain Eukaryota; kingdom Metazoa; phylum Mollusca; class Cephalopoda; order Sepiida; family Sepiolidae; genus Euprymna; species Euprymna scolopes. The sequence goes on along the minus strand of NC_136505.1, from coordinate 36,588,262 downwards.
ATACATGTTTAAGTTAAATCCAAATTCAAAGATACCACTTCACCAGCCCCACCCCCAAATATTAGCATATAAAATGTATCCATGGCAATCATCGGAATTAAGTTTTTTTATAAATAGATATGAAAGCCTTAACCGCTGTAATTACATCATACACCGCGGTAGAGTAGAAAATATAACTCACAGTATATCACCTATATTTAAATCATTTATAAGCCTATATATTTGCTCAATTGACTGTTAATCTTACCACATGCACATATACCGTATAAAAACAAATAAATAAATAATATTAACCCAGAAAACAAAAGAACGGATAAAAAGCGAGGAGTAATCTAACCAAATAAATCAATAGAGCTTATCAATAAAATATACTGATAAAGAAGTCGCCAATATAAATGTAAAAACAACCATAAACACCTAAGATAAGAAGTAGCAACGATGAGGGGAATAATATTACTTCAAATAAAAGCGAACACTTTGGCTAACAAACAACTGTAGAACTAAAATAATACCAATTCCTCCCCTGCTGCGACAGCTTAACTCAACGGGATTACTCACCTCTTCTTTCCCTCAACACTCACCCATGTTGTCCTCTTTCATATAACCATCACGTTACTGCTTTCATTCACAAAGTATACACCCAACTTTTTCCAGAACATAAACCACGCCCGAATATCGTATATAAAAAAAAAACAATGTAATCTTGACTCTCGTTTCAATATCGCCCTCCTTTTGGTCTGACTAAGTGGTATCTTTGAATTGGAATTCCACTTAAACATATATGCACATATGCAACTAATAATGTTTGTATAATAAAAAGACTGTGTACTAGCTCTGCCCTACATTGAGCACTCTTAATAATCACGCGAGTTTCATTGGACTTACATCTATACAACCCTAATACATGCATATGTATATATTTTATCTTTATATATACGTTTTTTCCAGCATCTGAATTGACTACTTTCCGGCGATATCCTGTTTTAACTATCCAATTATGAATTGTTATATTTGCAGTCTGTTTGTGTTGTTCACTGAAGGAATCCACGACGAAGACATCTTAGGAAATGATATTTTAAGTCTACACTTGAGATTCTTACAGAAACAACAAAAGCTTCCTTTCGTCTGAATATCTGCGATGAAGAATTATCATACATTGATTTATTCAAGCTATTGTCCTCCTCTTCATGATCGCAGTCATAATAATTCTATTGTTGCACTCGTCCTTTCGGTGCACGTCATTCAATAACGTTCCTCAGAACTGTCTATTTAAACGTTACTCAATTCACAGCACTACCTGTTATTATTCCGCGTTCACTGCCAGCGAATATTTCATGCTATTAAACAATTCTATTTTTGTTTTTATAAGTTTGATGGAGTTTCTGCCGGTGCAACGAGGTTTTACTGTTTGACACAAGCACACAGTCTATTTTCACCAGCTCAATGAAACCATGAAGGGGTATTTTGTACTAAGGGTCAACCAGCGAATGCCCACTGATTAAACTATTATATAAAATAAAATAAATGAGTGTGACGCAATCAAGTTTTTTGTAATAAGGAAAAAATGCAACATAGCTTTAACACATAAGTATTTCTTTATTACGGTTTGTGCAAATCTATGGTGTAAAATAAAATCGTGAATCTTTTATATTCAGACATTGCTTGAAACTATGAAAACTTACACAGCATCTAAATGAACAATTACGTTTCATTCATTTTTAAATACTATGTACAATAAAACTTAATACTATTTAAGTGATTAAAAACATATTATTAAACACTCGATGTATAGTAATAATCAATATTTTCCCTCCGTCTCGTGGTTCATCGTCGGGCAATGTACGAAGCATTACTCTGGTCTGCATTGAAGCACGCATCGAGTACCGGGCAGTCTGTAAGGATATGTTTGCACGGTGGCGCGACAGAGACATCAGTAAATGAACAGGCAAATCAACGCATATTTATAACAAATAGGAGGAGCCATCAATAATTTTCCAATTTTTATCTTTTGGACTCTTATTGACAGTACTCACATGAAATACTGTTCCTTTTCTAAAGTAAATTCCCCCGGCTGCAATGTACAACTTCTGGAGGGCTTCAAAGAATTCCTCTCGTGTGAGCGTGTCAATAACACTCGTCACAGCCTCTTTCAGCTCCTCAATTCTCATATAACGACAGCCTCTTAGGTTTTCATTGAGATTTACTAAAAGTCACGGGAGCTAGGTATGTAATATAGGAATGGCGAGGAACTGTCTTGATGTTTATCTTGGGCAAATAGTTTGTGGCAAGGATAGATAATACATTGTCCTGTTGAAAATGTCACTTAACTGATTTGAAAAGTGATTACCTCTTCTGACGGTATCTTTTTCGGAACTCCCATATAACCTCAACCTAGTATTCCTTGTTGACTTTCTGCCCAGGGGGAACCCAGTGCATGTAGATCATCCCTGTGCAGTCAAAAAGGGGATCATATTAAATTTCAGGGTAAATTTGCTCAGTCTGTCGTTCGTGGGTCTGGGAGAGCCAGCATCCTTTCATTCGGAACTCGGTTTCATAATTAAAGAAGTAGATTCAAATTTAATTACATGTCACCAGCGCATTACCGATTGCGGAATATGAAGTGATCATCTTGGCTATTTCCCTGCTGTCATGTCAAGGCATTTTTTTCTTTTGTGACAAACTCCGTGCAAAACTTCCGCATCTTCATTTCTTTGCAAATAATTGTGAATACAGTTTCCACACTGATAGAAATCCGTGCACTTATTGTCTCTAGAGACACACGTCGGTTCTTATTTATGAAATTCATATTTGGCCAATGAACTCTGCCGTTCTGACCTCCTCAGTATTTTCACACTCCTCATCATTCTTCGCAGATTCCATGTCTTCTTTGAATCACTTATGCCAATCAAAAACTGATGCTTGATCTATGCAAGATGGTCCGAAAGCCGTCTGCAGCATTTCATACGTTTCTGTGGACATTTTTTATGTTTGAAACATAATCTTAAAGCATATCGTTTTAGAAAAGGGTCCTAAACTCCAGGTGTTTATTTTGAAATTCACTAGCAGTGACAATCAGACTGTAGTAGGTCGTATTCAAATTCTAATAAGATGTGTAGCAATAACATACATGATTTTCAAGTTTTTGTTTGAATAAAGTTCTAGAACTGATCTTACCCTAAGTCTGAAAACATTCATCAAATCTGTTGTTAAATTTGCTGTGAAAATGATGAAATCATTCTACCGCTCCAGAAATATTTTACTCTTGATGCAATATTCTACTTGTATGACAGCAACATTCGTTCCAAATTGAAGTATTGCTGCCATATATAGTGCCTTCATGAGTATTCGTTCTTTTATTCACAATATTGTATCTTTTTCGGCCATGCAGTCGATTTAAAATAATACAGATATTGACAGATTCTCTAGTGCATTGTTTAGTACATTGTTAATGTTCCACTGAGATCAAATCCTGTTTTTCCCTGAAAACATTTACGTCAGGAAGTCGCCTAAATACAACTGCAACAAAACACTTTATTTTATATCTCTGGGAGCCGTAAACTAGATGGAGATTCTACAAAAACATTACATCCGGAACCTCCCCGTTTGATTTAACAGAATATCAGGAGTCCGCTTTGAAACCTTATACAAAATTACTGGTATAAAAAAGCTAATTAAAACAAATATTTTTTTAGCCGACCGCTTGGAAAACAAGTTCGTCTTAATCCTCTATCCATTCCACTCAGTGCTTACTGCTTTGTTCTGGTACTAATTAACGTCAAATCAGGCAACCCTTGTTCCGACCCTTATTGTCAACTGTCCTACAGACCTTAATGAATGATACGTACAAAACTATTAAAAAATTCGTTCTTAGCAAATCTTTCTCCATGTATGTATTTACATACCTACTCATCGCTTTCCTACTCTCCTAACCCCGTTTTCTTAACTTTGTTTCTGTCAATCAGAATAGAGTAAACATATTACAAAAATGTGTTTAGATTGTTTCGAGATGTGTTTTGTGTAGTTTGTCACATTTTAGTGTACAATCTGTTATTATTAATCTATTTTACTTATTATATATAATTAGTATTAATATGCAAATATTAAACGCTGTATTCTCTTGGTTTACTTAAGAAACTGGCAATCCCGCAGAACTGATCACGTTTGCGCATGACTCTATCCAATAGAGTTTGGATATTATTTTTAGTAGCAGCAGATTTCTAGTGCGTCCAAACTAAGGCAAGAGCAAGAAAGTGCCATTTCAATAAATTATATATATATACAAATAAACACAAATTGCTACTTTTGCAGAATTTGACCTGCAGACTGAAATATTTGCGTTATTATTTAGATATTATTAATTAACATGGGAAGGATGAGGGTGTTTTGCAACTATTCTGTATTACAACTATACTGTCGCAATTTTCTTACAAATAAATCAACTTTGACCCGTTGATAACTATCAGAGCATTTTACAACGGCGATTTACACACGTTCTTCCTTTTTGTTTAAATTTATTCTCCATTTTTAATACACCTTTCTTAACAACATTCATACATTTTCTTCAACACTTCCAACATAAATAAATAACCCCGAAAATGTTTTTTTTTACAAATAAATAATCAACACAATAAAAAGTATCGTTTTGCTGTATGCGTTTTCAAGTAAGTAACGCAACGTGATTTTATTTGAACATATTTTCGATTACCATTCGTTTTTTTCTTCTCCAAAACAAATACCTCCATACAGCGAGGGCGAAACCAATCAGTTGACTCCCCCATTTTTCTCTTCTAATCTCTTCACCTCGTTAACTTTATTATAAACGATTCTAATCATGAATTTTCGTCTTCCCTTCACAATTGCGTTTATATATATATATATATATATATTTATATATATATATTGTATATATATATATATATGTATATATATATATTGTATATATATATATATTGTATATATATATATATATATATATTGTATATATATATATTATATATATATATATATTGTATATATATTGTATATATATATATATATATAATTATGTTTTTACTATAATAATTAAATTTATAATTATTTTTTTACTATAATAATTAAATATATATATATATATATATATATATATATATATATATACACACACAAGCATGTTGACCCGGTTTTTCCCTGATGTTTGGAGGTGTATGTTGAGCAAAAAAGAGGTCAATTCTTTTTAACTTTAACACATTTTATGGCCCCTTAACATTTATTTTTTGGGTTCACATCCAGTTATTAAGTTAGATCCATGTCCAAGGAATCTATATCTAAAATTTCAAGTGTTTAGACCAAAAAATATGGTAGGAGTTTGGTACAGTTCTCAAATCGTTGAACTTTGACCCCTTAACAGCCAAATTCTTGGCCGAAAACCGATCATATAGATTTTCCCAAATCGCAATACCCTGTATATTAAATGTTGAGTCTGTAGACTAAAAAATGACAGAATTATTGCATAGGGAAATGTACAGAAACACACAGACACGTTCACTTTTATAGATATACTAGCATGGGCGCCCGGCGTTGCCTGGGTGTTTGGACGTGTATGTTGAGCAAAAAAAAGTGGTAGTAGGAAGGCAGGCTCGAACCCGTACCGCAAAGGAGGAAAAGAACGGGGTAAAAACCTAACGTTTATGTTGTTACGACCACCGTCAAACCGCACGCGACATTTTTTAAAAGTAACGCTTAACAATCTAAAGGAGAGGATAACTTTAAAATATCGGCGAATAAAGTGACCCCCCTGTAGAACAGTGCCTAGTTTAAGGGGAAGATATTAATGTTTTTAGCAAATTTTTCGACATTTATCGTATGAAATATCGAACTTTGAAACGATACTGATCTTGGTAAATCCGTCACCTCTATTGAAAGTTTAAAGCAGACATGCAAACAGACATACATACATACATTTATATATTGGTAACTAAAAATTTTCGACCCAAACTGATGAAAAAGTTTGCCCTATCTCTGAATAACCTTTATGTAAAATTTCAAATATTTAGATCAGAAATTGTCTGAGTTATTTGGAAGACACCGCAGAGGTCAATTTTTTTAAACTTTGACCCATATTATGACCCCTTAAAATATATTGTTTGGGGCTCAAATCATGTTATTAAGTTAGATCCATGTCCAAGGAACCTATACCTAAAATTTCAAGTGCATAGACCCAAAATTGTCGGAGGAGTTAGGTAGTGTTCTCAAAGGTAAAATCATTGAACTTTGACCCCTTAATCGCCAAATTTCTGGCCAACAACTGATAACATTGATTTTCCCAAATCTCAATACCCTGTATATCACATTTCGAGTCTGTAGCCTAAAATTGAGAGAGTTATGTCGTAGGGAAATGTACACAGACACACAGATACAGACACACAGACACGTTCACTTTTATATATATATTGTACACACACACACACACACACACACATATATATATATATATATATATATATATATATATATATATGTGCGTGTGCAAAGAAAATTATTTACAATTTCCCATAATATACCATTGGAAACATAATAACCGACAACTTTTTCATGATAAATAAGTAAGTATTTACTTTTTTGTTGTTCATATTAAAAAGAGGGGTTCTTTCGTACGTTTTACAATGTTTTCCGCTGGCTTTTCATTGAAAGTTTAGGTAAAAAAAAATGTAGGGTGCAAGGTATTTTGAAGACTCGAGTTTTTTTGGTGATGCTTGAGTTGTGACGTTCTTATGGCTGTGGTTTTATTCAAAATAGTGCTCACCCATCACTTGTTTCATTCATTGCAAAATAGTGATGCGGATAAAATTAGATTTTCATACGAATACATATTCGCCTTTCAAGGCCCGGAGATGACTCAAGAATTAGAATATATTGACGATTTGAGACAATTATTAAAACTTGATAAATTCAATTATTTAAGGAGATGGTATAATAGTTATAACAATATAGAACATTAAAAATTGCGTGTTGTAGTCAATTGGTGAGTGGCTCTGTAGAGTTGGCTTCAATAAATGTATGGTTATTGGAATAAAAACCTGCGTATGTGTAGTAGACAATTTATTAGAAAGAACCTAAACACGCCTTTTAACGTTGTACCAACGGTATTTATATCCATATTCTTCCGCCACGCGTGACTCTTCGTTACGGAGATGACGTCGCCCATATCTTTAACGTCGTGTTTTTCTACTTTTTATGGTCTTTTTCTTTAGCGTTGACGTCATTTCGAAAAATTTGCATAAGCGCGTGCGCGCTCTGTATTACAGGAATATTCAGTTTAGCTTTATTTACACTGCTAAAAAATAACAATTATTTACAGTGGTTAAGCTTGCTTAGTTAGATGAGATTTTGTTGTAAATATTATTCATGAAGACTAGCGCCAGGAACGCTGTCTTGCATCTACCTTAAAAACTAATAAATCAGAAAAAAAAACTAGCAACGTCTCTTTTTTGAGAAAGCGACTGATAGAAAAAATAACATCCCACGCTCGATTTAAAAGTCGATTGCTATGTCAGAAAAAAAAGTGCGATAAGAAGCCTATCCTTGGATGTGTAAACAATAATCATATTAGAACTTTCTAGCTTTCATTTTGTTATAGGATTGAGTCATGAGTAAGATAGGTTATATATATCATTATCTCTTTCAGAATTGGTAGAGTTTAATATTACACACAAGACCCAGACGTTGTATCCAGTCTACGCTGCAAATGAGCCCAATACTTTATTCTTGCGACACGCATGACGTCTCGTTACGGCTTTGGTATCTCTCACATGATAGTGTTCTCGAACGTTATTTACTTCTCTCATGTGATCATCTTCTTGAACGTGCTCTCTACTTTTTATAGTCTTCTTTTTTCTACCGTGGCGTCATTTTGCTCATGGCTCGGTATATGCATATATCTGTCCGCGCTATGTTACAAGGGGACCTAACTACGTTATATATATATATATATATATATATATATATATATATATATATATATATATATACACTGTGATTTTTGTCTGTTTCTATGTTTATTTTTTCACGATGTTGTTTTGTAGATAGACTGTACATTTTTAAACTAGAATGTCAGAGTAACTGGAGTAGCTAGATATAATTTTGATGATAGGATTACGCCAGACAGTGTTTTTGTGGACTCTATCTTCACGCTCTATAAGAGGTCATTTTCTGTGTGTGTTCAAAATATGCACCTCTAAATTGGTTAAGAACATTACTAAATCTCTCTATATAATCTCCTTTCTATATTTTTCTCTTTACAGAAATTTCTTTTGCAGATAGAGTATACATTTATAAACAGGAATGTTGGAGTTATATGCGTTAATAAATATAACGAGTAAGATGGGGCGGGGGGCGGCTTTGACAGAGCGTTAAATATGCTTAAATCTGAGATTTTAATTTTTCCAGATTTCGCATGCATTATTAGAGTTGTTATTTCAAAAGTAAAGAAAAAAAAAGGTATTTGCATGCCATTAGTCAGAATCGAAACCGAAACTGCAGTATAAAAAGCTGGCGACGTTACCAATATACCAACGTGACACGCATATAAGCTGATTAAAACTTTTAAAAACCCACTAAGATGACTGTACAAAATGTGTAAGGATTTTTTTTCAATTTGATCCATTTTTGACCGCTTAAAAAGCATATTTATTGCTTAAAACAATAAACTAAAAACCCATAAAAGAAAAGCCGTAAACAATTTAATCATTTGAGGAATCTAGCCCGGTTTTGCAACTTTAAGTTTTAGAGGAGATAGAATTTGAAAATATGAAAACAGACATATAGCATTTTATATATTAGATTTTGATTAAAGAGGGTACAGTATTCTTTAATGTGAACTAAATTTGTACCTTTGCGTTGCAAGGATACTTAACTTCAAATTCATTTTTTTTTGCGCTGCACAATTCTAACCTCACGACATTAATTTTTTTTTTACATAGGCATTACCACATTATCAAGGCCAAGATGCCACTCAAGGATAAGGGTTAAAGAGTGTACAGTAGAAATTGGACAATATAGTAATCATTAGTAATGAAAATTTGGTAAATTTGATCATTTATATAGAACGGCTCATCAAAAACTTATTTACGTTAGACTTGAAGACAGCCATATTGTAGTCAGCCGGAAAGCAGGAAAACAGAAGACAATTCCACAGGTGTGCAGTTCTAAGAAAGAAGCTTTGTTCATGGAATCTACGTTTAGGTTTAGGCACAGATAAAGAGTGGGGGGAATTTTTGATAGTGTTTACAGCTAGACGAGTGTTTCTTGTGAAAGCTTGGCGAGGGGGGACCATACATTGAAGCTCAGTCGAACACTTTCCATGAAAATAACGATACATCAGAGACAAACTCGCAACATCTCTTCTGTGAGATAGAGGGTGCAAGGAAGAGAAAAGGACATCTCCTACGAGACTACGAAGTCTATTTTGAACTATATCAAGGTAGGACAAGTCCTTTCTAGCAGCTCCTGCCCATATGTGGCAACAGTATTCCATCCTTGGACGTCTTTCTCTGTTTTCGGTGATAATAACAATCCCGATCACTTTAATGGGATAAAAGAATGTAGATAAAAATCAATCTGGAATATGCGTGTGTGCATACGTTCGCTTTTATCGACATAGCCCTGACTCCATATAAACAAAATGGTAACCACATGAGTTACATTAGGTTATAAGTAGTATCTATAGTTCAAATATTTATACGGGTAGTTTTGATCAAGATTATATTTGTACTAACTTAATAACTAAAAAAATATGAAGGTTCAATGCTCGATGAATGTAGAAATCAATTCTTGATTCTCATACCCACGGGACGACCAGCAAAGTGGTCTCGAATATTATTGAATGGCGACTACCGATTGGTGGGCTAAACATTTATCTCTACCAAACATTGTTGAACTGCAGATCGGTTTATAATTTTTTGAACGAGTCTATGCTCAATATTCTACAGAAATCGAATAAAATCTGAAAACTGTGGTTACATAAAAAAAATAGAATTCTTTCACTTATACAATGATGGATTTATTTTACCAGTTTTTTAAAGATACAGACATTACATATACTGTTTAATATCGTATGTTTTGTCATTTTAATGAACCTGGGAAACGCCGGGTGGCTTTGCTAATATGATATATAGAGTGAAATTAGTTAATAGAGTACAACATCGGGAAATAAGACGTATGAATAATTCCGTTTATGTATAAAGTTATACCAATGTTATCAATTGATCTCTTATGGACATAAATTCCGTAGGGGAAGATGTAACGTTTTATGAAAAGATTCATGTCGCTATGTACGATTAATGCTCACATCTTATGCTATAAATCAGTATAAATTCAAAGATAAACGTTTACATCAAGACTCAACAAAATGTTAGTACGTAAAAAGAAAGTACGTTCACATATAATCAGCATTAATGATGTTTGTGTGGAATGACATGAATGATATGATGAATGCATATAAAGAGTCATCGGCCGAAACATCACACAAACACAAATATTAATATTGAAATTAAAAGCTTTATATTAATAAATGGTATCAGTTTTTCGTGTTTAATTAGTTCTCAGGAGAAAACGGGCACTATACTTGTGGTTAGCATTCTGTTTATATGGAGCCAGAGCGACTGATAAAAGTAAACGTACGCACAGACGCATATTCTAGATAGATTTTTTATCTAAATTCTTGTGTCTCCTAAACGTGATAGAAATTGTTATCACCGAAAACAAAGAAAGACTTATGTACAGGTCGGGAGGTTAAAATTGCGCAAAGCAATATAAAAAGGAAAATGTAATATTTGTAATATTTACGCTACAGGAATATTAGGTGATGTATATATAAGACAGCTAACATAAACAAATGAATAGGAGAGAAGACAGCAGACTGACAGTCTTTCAACATGATTGATATTTGAAAATGCAAGCTGTCAAATATATATATATATATATATATATATATATATATATATATATTCCGTGCACTTTGTAGATATGAAGCCCTTAAGATTTTAAAATATAATAAAAATAAAACCATTCTCCTGAATTTAAAAGATAATTTGTTTTCGGATGCATTCACAAACGTTGGTTTAGATTCGACAGATTTAAGCTACCATAAATCATAAAATTATCTTATGACTAATCTATCTAAACATTTTTAATTAATAAATTAATATCTATTATTATTATTATTATTATTATTATTATTATTATTATTATTATTAATATTTTTATTATTATTAATATTATTATTATCATTATTATTAATATTTTTATTATTATTAATATTATTATTATTATTATTAATATTATTATTATTATTAATATTATTATTACTATTATTATTATTATTATTATTATTTTATCTTATATTTTACCATTATTTTCTATATTATTTTATTTCATTATCTATTTCACTTTGAATGTTATATGTTACTATTTTATTAATGTAAGTTCTATAAATATTATAATTACTAATTTTTAAAAAATATTTTATTTTATCACTTCCATTGGTATTCATTCATTATAGAAAAAATTCAACTATTAAATAATTAGTGGCTATCTCCCTTTAAGAGCTGACTCCTTTATTTTTCTATTTGACTAAAATTATCTCCCCTTGTAATTGAAATATTTAACGTCACTAACGACTTTAACTGTTTACATTGTTCCATTGTCGTCTCCTTTGAAAGTTTGTATAGCAACCTGTTCAAGCATGCATAAATTACATTTACAATCCAAATGAATGCATTGCCGATGATAAGTACGACATTTAGAACGCGAACCATTAAAAGGTATTTATATTTTTTGTTAAAAGTATTTTACCTTTAGACTCTCTTAACCTTACCCATCAACCAGATTTTATCTTATTTTATTTTTATTTTATCTTACTTTGTTTATCAATACAAAGCAAGTACCTATTTTCCTCTATATTTTAAATATTTTGCAGCCTTATTTAAAAAAAATTGCTAGGTTTATTTTTAGTGTCTTTAGAAAAAATCCTACCAAATATTTTTGCTGATGAAGAGACTTTGTTTCCAAAAACTATATGATAAAATTATTGTCCAAGACTCAATGTCTATCACAATAAAAACATCGTTTCCGAAACGATCGTACAATTTATTGACTGAGGTTGTGCTTCCTAATAAAACCGATTTTTTATTTTTTATTTTAATTATAAATTATCAATCATCTTACTAAATATTAAAATAGCTCTCGGATATATATACATATCGAGCTTATTATATATCTACATTACAACGAGCACTGTTTTATTTTATTTTAATTGTATTAATGAATGGACTAAGTCAATAAAATATGCTCTGCTATTTAGACTCTTGTTTTAATCTTCTAAGTATATATATATATATGTGTATATATATATATATATATATATATATATATATATATACGTTCAATAACGAGACACTTTTATTTCTAATGAGGTACGGTTATAATCTACTACCTATTTAAATATCTTATGAGAACTTGGCTGAATAATCCAAGGAAGAATATTTTTTCTCTAGGATAACGATACTTCCTCTTACATAATAATAGACAACCGAACTACGTGTGTGTTTATTTTTTTATATTTGATTGGTTTTTATTGATTCCAACACAGATATTGACCAGGCTAGTTCTAGTACGCAGGATATGTTAGTTACTTGTGGTAACATCTGTATGATGAAGTTGCATTAATTTCTTTTTTTCGTATCAACTAATATGCAGCCATGGCAGATGAATGGTTTTTCCTTGATATTTCCTTCGGCACCAAGTTACAGTTTGTAGATCAGAGTTTGACAAGATGTAAAAAGTTGAGGAGTATTGCTAAATTTCGACTACAAATCTGTCATGCGTCAAATACCAAAAAAATGCTTATGAACTTATTCGCAAAAATGCTTAAAATGTAACAGTTAACGGGGTTCTCAGGAAGTGCATCAGTCGTTAGAACTTACTGAATACACTACACCAAAATGATGATAAACGCTTTAAAGTAAACAGTAATTTATATGTTTTAAACAGATAAAAATCACTTCATTTCAGTAGTTACTTCAAGCCGTTACAAAATTTAGATTTTTATTATGAGGAAAAGCAACTGGAACTCCTTCGTCATCAGAGTTAAACTAGTAAAATTTCCTCACATATTAGGCCTTCAATTGTTGTCTTCATTTGTGTATTTAGCCAGCTTTTTTGTAAGATAAAGATCTTTCCTGTCATTATACTCTGATCCTTTTTTAGAACGTGCAGAACTATCAACGACGGTGAAGGCTGTAGGGTTAAAGGTAAAAAAAACCCAAGTAATTACTGTCTGCGTGTCTTCATATTTACGCGGCTAAAATATGTACACTGCAGAAGTTTTGCCTAAAAATGATACATGTACAATGTTTATTACTGATGCTAATTTTAATATAATGCTTTGATACATATGATATATATATATATATATATATATATATGCATATATAAATATGTGCTTTTGTGAACACACACACATGCATATATATATATATATGTATGTGTGTGTGTGTGTGTGTAGTGTATGTTTTTGGTAGCAAGTAATTATTCAAGCACGTTCACGACAGTGTTCTTTTTTTTCCAATTTTGTTGAATATATTTTCGATTTGTCGAGCGTTTTTTATTTAATTTTAGTTTTTCGGCCATATTGTTCTTAAGCGCTTTCTCTCGGTGCGTCCGATCGGCGTCAGGAGTGATTGCTGTTGTTGTCGTTTATTATGTTTGAGCTTGGCGTATTTCTAGTTAGTTCTATTTTATTATTATTGGTGGTTATAAAAGTGGGTGCAGGATGGGTTAGGGGAGACTTATTTTTGTTTTTAATTTTCTATTTTCTAATTTTATATAATATTTATTTACTTTAACGTTAGTAATTTTATATAGTAAGTATATTTGACCTTGTTTTAGAGAGATCCGGTTAATAAGGTGCTGTTTTTAATTAGTACGACTTCCAGTAAATTTAGTCTTCCTGTGCTATTTTTAAGGTATTGAATTTTAGTATTGTTAGTTAAGATATTTCTATTGTCGAGCAACTGTAGGTTTTTTGCCATGGAATCAAAAGTGTTGTTTTATTGAGCTGTTGTCCACATTATATATATATATATATATATATATATATATATATATATATATATATATATATATATATATATATATATATATATATATATATGTCATCAAAATACAGTACTGATTCACTTTTTCCAAGCCCATCAGTGCGGCTAGTTAAGGAACTACCTCAAGCTAGGATCAAAACTCAACTGCCCAAACGACAGTCGGAGCTTATTACCGTAGCGCTATATGGCTGCTGCTATGTGGGCATTGAAGTAACAATGTTTTGCCATTGCTACATAGCGAAGCTCAATTTGTTTCCCCAATGACATCGCTTAATACGGTAATAGTAATTTGTATATCATTTCCCAATATGCTCAACCCAGAATAGTGAGAATTATAGTCATCCACAGGCAGGAACGTTTCGCTGTTTCACAGCTCATAAGTGCGGCTAGACAAGCAACTACCACAAGCCAGGATCAAAACCTGACCGCTCAAACGATAGTCGGAGTTTCTAATCGTTTATATATATATATATATATATATATATATATATATATATATATATATATGCTCTCCGCTTATCTCGGCATTTGTTTCCAGTAGTCCTGTACTTTACTTGCCACTGGTATTTAACAATGTCGTCTCAGGAATGGTGTGGTTGGAGATTGCGCACCTCCTGCCACAAAATTTTCACGCGCAAGCAACCCTTCCTGGGTATCTATAGTCTGTCCAAGACTGAAGGAGACTGCATACATTTATATATATACATATATATATATATATATGTATATATATGTATATATATATATATATATATATATATATATTTGTATTAACCTGCAGTTAATCTGTGTAGAATTGACAATTACACGAGTTGCAGATGATTTATTTCGTTTCTTAATAATATCTTCGGTCAGTAATTAAGCATTAGTATTAAACAATAATGATAACTATCTTGTCTGTGTAATGCACATGAAAAACTGATAGAGATTTAATAACTATCGTAATCAATATCATAATTTATGTTGCAAGTAATTACGTCATCACTTACGTAGGTTCTACACCGTCGTTTTAAGGTTTTCCCATTCCACGATAAATGATTCAATTGTTTATTGAGGGAGTGTTTAAACTGTAAATAAGTTGAGGCAAAACATCTGGAAAAATGTATTGAAATTCGTTCATAAATGATGACACACAACGAAGCTTCTACATATGTGCACGTGCTATCTACACATAACCGTTTCACGTCTCGGTCTCATATGAAATGCTGTATTTTGCACTATTTAATACCAGCGCATAATGTATAATTCTCAAAGAAAACAAGCATCACATTTTCTTTCTGTAAAGAAGGACTCTTGTTTAAGCATAACAAAAATAAATCTTTTGTGGATTGTTTTAAATATTTATGAACACACATGTATTGCCACATATTAAAAAAAAAATTAAAAGGAAGGTTGTTACGCCAACAACCGCCCACACACGCACACACACACACACACACACACATATATATATACATATATATATATATATATATGTGTGTGTGTTTGGGTGTGTGTATAATAACACTCGACAATGTTTTCTCGAGTTTATATTTGAACGCAGTTAATTCATTGATATGCAAATACATTCATATTAAACAACACGCCCCTTGATCGTTAAAAACAATCTCACGTAGAAACTCCTCCCTAGTTCGGCACGTACACCGCTACAAACAGTTACTTATCGCTCTATACTGCCATCCATAATATTCTATCACTCTACACCACCATACACTACGATATACAGTTGGCTATCACTATACATCTGTGTACAACTAGACATTCTGGTTGACTTTCAAACAGAAGAAAACCCAATATAAATTGTAATTATTTCCTGCGTTAAATCATTGCGTCATTTGAAAATTACCCTGAACCGCTTCGTTACTTTACGACGCCAATTTCCAAAAGTCCGACTCAAATTGTAATTTTATATTGCCCAGAATGTGACGACAATTGCCACATATCCCAGCACTAGAGTCCTCTTTAAAAATTCTACAAAAAAATCCGACGCCAACTGCAAAAGTTCCAAATTTCCAGATAGTGGAATTTACTTGATTTTTCTTCTAGCCGAAATTGCTTGTAATCGGATTAAAAAAATTGACAACATTTGCACAACATTTTACATTCTAACGCGCTTGTTCGTTGTCAAACCCTCGAACTTGATACATTTACATGTAAATAAATACATATCAAAACACAATATATATATATATATATGTATATATATATGTGTGTGTGTGTGTGTATGTAAATGTGTGTGCAGATTTTTATATAATATATTCTTCCACGTTCTATAATGTGATGTGAATCGAATGTAAAGGAAACTACATCCTAAACAACACAGATTAGTAATTCATACTAAAATATAAATATAAGTATCGCTAGCTAACCACAGAATAAACATGACAAACTCACACCCACTATCACATATATATATATATATATATATATATATATATATATATATATATATATATATATATATATATATTATATATACACACAATAGAAAATGGAATATTAATTAATAAGCACGGTCGATTTTCAAATACGGATTCTACATTGAACAGTTTTACGAGACCCAAAATAGGCCAATCTTTAATTTTTAATAAATAAATATGCTTAATTATTAAAATAAAAAAATATATATGTAAAGCAACATTCGTAAGGACAGTCCAAGTTACTTTTTTCCTTTTTTATGTGTCATGATGCATGCGGTAATGTCTGCCACGCTTTCAGATGTATTTTCTTAACTGTTACATTTTTTATTTGTATACGAATATCAATAGAGTTTATTGATTAACAATGGAGGTTTCATTATTTTGCATGCGCACTTGACAGCGTCTCATATTGTATTGAACATTACAACCTCGCTTGCCAACAGCTGAAGACGTGCGTATCGTCAAAACCCACATATTCTAACGTAAAAGAAAGAAAATAAACCTTTTAAAAATATGTACTTGGTTCGTGTTTTGAAACCGTTAAAATTTGAAATTGTGTGTCTTTCTCTCTCTTTTCTTTCTTTCTATCTCTCTGTATATATATATATATATATATATATATATATATATATATATATATATATATATATATATATAATTGCAGGTTAAAATTTACCAGAGCTGCAGCAATGATACACAATCATGAACCTGTTTCGGTCAGCTAGTTAGAAAGAACTACAGATTTCCTCATACAATATTGCTTATAGAAAGTTTAGTCGAAACGTATTCACATGTGAATATGCCTCTGCGTGTGTCTGCCTATCTGTCTGTCTGTGTATATTTCGCTACCGAGTAACTGCCAATTTTCGGTCGACAAACTCGAAATTTGACATATGCGTACTGAGATTTGGGAGAGTCTTTTTACTCGTTTTCGTCCAGAAATTTGGCTACTAAGAGTTCAAATCTCAACGATATGTCCTTTGAGATCTCTGCACAACTCCTTTACCAATTTTGGGTCTAACCACTTGAAATTTTAGATATAGGTTACTTGGACATGGATCTATCTTTATAATTTCATTTGAGCTCAAAGCAATAAACGTTAAGAGTGTCAAAGTCGGGCTGACAGTTTTAAAAAAATTAACCTCTGCTGTCTCTATGAAATTACTCAGCCAATTTTTGGTCTAAGCATTTGAAATTTTACATAAAGTGTAATTAAACATAGGGCAAGCTTTTAAATCGGTTTATCTCCGAAAAGTTGGCTGCCAAGGAGTCAAAGTTCAAAAGAGTCTTTTTTTAGCGATCTCTACCAAACTATTAAGCCAATTTTGGGTCTACACATTTGAAATTTTACATGAAGGGTATTCAGACATGCAGCAAGCTTTTAAATCAGTTCTGAGCGAAAATTTCGCTGGAAAGGTGTCAAAATTGAAAGAGTAAACTTTTGCAGACTCTATCAAACTCCTCTTCCAATTTTGTGTACAAAACACTTGAAATTTTTGAATAATAGTTACTTAGACATGGCTCAAATATTTTCACTTTATTTGAACCCAAAACAATAACTATTAAGGGGTAAAAATGGAGGTCAAAGTTAAGAAAAATTTGACGTCTGCGGTCTACCAACTTTTCTATATTATACTTAAGGAAGCGTATTATACAGAAAGGCATTGCCGTACCTATTACCATTTTTTGTTATATACATATGCACATAAACTTATGAACAGTACATGGGGCCCAAGCAAAGCCGGGCGGAACTGTTAGTACATATATATATACACATATATATATATATATATATATATATATATATGTATGTATGTATGTGTGTGTGAAACTATAATTCGATACACTAAGAGAAATTATTTATTATAAAATGCCAAGCGTAGATTTTTAATATATTAAATGTTTGAATTGTTTGTTGTCAGCGTCAGCAATGTAGTAAAAAAATGTTCAATAAAATGCAATCTTTTGAGAAGAATGTAAATAAAGCATAAGTTAGAATGAAATATCGTTTTCAATATTTCATATTTTTTCAAAAATACATTATTCCAAATTTGATAAGCTAATAAAAATGTTGTTATAATAGACTAGTAACGTCAGATTGCACTTCAATATAAAAAATAATAAGAAAAAACTTCCTAAGAAAAACACTATGAGGTCTTTTTCATCCGAAAGCTTCAGACGAATGTTCATTTGTTATTGTAGACCGGAGGATCATTTATGTTCTTATAATTTTTCAGCGCGTAGGTGTAAACGTGTCTAGTCTTCTGGTGCTTCAAATGGTAAAACCCAATTTGCTGTCGGTTATTATAGAATGGAATTCATGAATTCTTGGAGAAAACAATAATCGTTCAGCGTCCGTCCTATTTGTTTGATTTGATAGATTCAGAGTTGATTACTGAAGAATTCTGTGATCAGAATACTGAATTGTTTTTTGGTTCTTTGGTCGTTTTATTTCTCTTGTAAAATTGAAAGACTTTTGTCATAAAACAAAGAACTGGCATTGGTATTTTGATAACTTGTTTGGAACATTTTCTCACGGATTAAAACTATGCAGGTTTATATATCGAATATTCTTCGCACGCGCGCAAGCACACGCACATATATATATATATATATATATATATATATATATATATATATAAATATATATATATATATATATATATATACTCCGAATTGCATATGTAATGTTTAATTCTTTTAATATATAAATATGTATGAATGAAAAACAAAAACGAAAAATATATAAATGTGTATATATTTTCTGTATTTACTTCCTCTGTGTTGACGTGTAAGAATACAAAAAGTCTTTTGAAAAAAAAAAGAATGTTTCCTTCAAAAGCACATATTTTCGACCCATCCTTCGATCTTCCGCAGTGTGTGCGATGGGAACATGAGTGTAGGGCGGGCATGGTTAACAGCAGGAGGGGCACGGGTTTAGCCAATAAGGTTAAGATCATATTTGAATATGACCGAAGTTTGAATGGTTAGCAACTTGTGTGGCCTCTATTCAAAACCACACTTATCATAAAACTGTGAATTGGACACGAACGCATCCCACAAACATCCCCACATATGTGAACATACATGCATATACACCCGCACACTACCACGTATGCTTCTTCACGTAGCCATACATACACAGGAACGCACACACAGCAAATAGCACTATCAATAATTTCCTCCACTCTTTATCTGTGCCTAAAACTAAACGGAGATTCCATGAACAAAACTTCTTTCTTAGAACAGCAGGCCTATGAAATTGTCTCCCGTTTTCCTGGCTTGCAGCTAACTACAATATGGTTGTCTTCAAGTCTAACGTAAACAAGTTTTAATTAGCCGTTCCATATAGGTTAACAAATTTACCGAATTACAATTACTAACGATTACTTTATTGCCCAATTTTATACTGTACACTCTTTAACCCGTATATCCTCGAGTGGCATCTTGGCCGTGATAAGTGGTGATGCCTTTGTAAAAAAAAAGATAAAGTTATCGACTGATATCTTCAAATAACAAAAATGAAAGTAATACTTTCTATTAGATAATCTCTTATTTACTTTTACTGGTTATGTATTTGTTCCCCGCGAAAAAAATGTGACACAAGGTCGGTTTAATGTGGGAGATGACCAGCTCCCCTTAAAAGGGGATTCTGCAAAAAAAAATTGGCTTAGTATAGAAAGGTTTCCCCCTCCATTGACTAAGGACAATTAATTTGAGTGAACATCTGTGAAAACACCACACTTCAGTTACTAGCCCAGTACAAATACCGGGTGTCGACTTTTACTGATTTCTTCTGAACTACAAACTAACAAAAGACATTTATTTTTTTTTACAATTACTTTACTTTCATCCGAAATAAATGTGAATATTAATGAAAATCGCTTCATAAATTTAAAGACTTGTTCTGTAAAAAAGAAATGTCGCTTTGGAAATTATCTACTATTTTTATTTTATTCAAACAAAACGGATTATCAATTACAAACTATAAAGGATATTATAAAACAAATGTATTTTAATAAAAATCCAAACAAAAATTAAATACAAAATAGACAATATTTTTTTTTCACATCTAACTTTCTTTTAAAAACACCTAAACAAATAATCATTTACAATCTTTTATATTTTCGTTTTTTTTTAATTAAAACGCACCGAAATGTAATCAATGTTAATTTTCAAATAAAACAGAAAAGAAAACTAATTTGTAAACATTTTAATTACTTTTACGAACTGTTTTTTTTTCTAAAACAAATAACAAATTCTTGTATTTTTCGTAAACAAAACAAGTAGTTGCTGACTTTCTAACTCTTATTTTGTAAAGAAAACAAAAAAGTATTTAAGATAAAAAAGACAATTACTATTTTCGACTCCATTCTCTTTAAAAAAAGAAAAAAAAATAATCGCTGAGGGCATTTTAATATTTTTTAAACGAAAGTCATTCACAAAAAGTCGTTCTATTTTTTACTAAAAGCAAAATCAAAACTGACTACTACTACTACAGACTGATTGGTACAATCACCATTAATGATTGTTTTTCTCTAAACTGTTTTACCAAAATCAAGCAATGCTTTCGCGACACCATTATCTCTTGCTATGGCAATATCAAATAGCCCCCACTATTTTTACCAGATGTAACTAACACCGAATTTTTCTTGTGTGTGTTTACAAAGAATTTGCTAACAAACTCAAAATCATACAAGTATTAAATGAAAACATCAAGACAAAATAAGGGAGTTTAATCGCAATCCAAAGGTTTTGCAATCTGCCATGAATAATGGTGTAGAAAGAGCACAAATATGCGAAGCTGAAACTGGGCAACATATAACACATTTATTTTTCATACATTATGATGGTTTGAATTTTGGATTTCTTAGAATATATTTCCAATGTCTTGTACAGAGGGTGTTTTGATTATAGAATGATATCATCGAAAATAATAAGAAAATGTTATATAAGTTGCAAATCTGTCAGATTTTTGGGACACCCTGTAAACTTTAATGAATTATTTTGTTTTCTAAGCGCAAAATATAGTGTTTGCTTTTTACTTAACAAAAATTTCTATTTCGTGGCGTTTTTACAAACACAAACAAACAGACAATGGTTTACTTACTTTTACTTAATGTTTTTCACAAAAGCAAATAAAAACACTGATCACAAATTTTCAGCGAATTTTAGCATTGTACTATCAGGACAATGCTTAAGAACCATTTTTATGGAAGGAAAGTTTTCGTTTATCTAATAAAATGTCTTTGTTATTCGTAAATCTAAACAAAATTCCCTAAACAAACATTATTTCCGAGACCGCTACATTCCAGAATTCTGTAGCTCGAGCCTGCTTTCCAGATTAATAAAATATGCTAGTTCCCAAGGCAAATGTAAACAAATACTTGTTTAACAGTTCTCTTACATGAACTAATTCTACCTAGTATTCGCCACAACCAAGTACTACGCTATCGTCTTACTGACCATCTCA
>NC_136505.1:36543737-36563737 GCF_053919585.1 Euprymna scolopes | reverse complement strand
TTTTTTTTTTAATTTAAATCTGACACTAATTTTTTACCCTTAAAATAATTGACTTTCGGCTCAAATCAAACTGAATTTTTCATCCATATCCAGGTAACCCACACCTTAAATTCTAAGTGTTTAGACACAACCTTGGCAGAGGAGTTTGGTAGAGTTTTCAAAGGTAATATCATTAGACTTTTACGTATTTACAACCTTATTTCTGACCGTTAATCTCAATACTCCTCGTGTTAAATCTCGAGTATGTAGACTGAAAAATGACAGACTATTTGAGTAGTGAATTTTACATAGACATACACACACAGACAATTTCTATCCATACATAATAACAGGTCCTGCGTCATATTTTCCTTGCTTGCAATTCTCAGTGTTAGACCCCTTAATCTTAGTTGTATACTTTCGGCGACATTAACGAGTTGAACAAAATGATAAGCTAAGTTAAAACTATAACCTATTAAAACGTAGTTAGTTAGTCATGTCCATTATTCAGCCTATTCTCGTACTCTGTTCTCTAGAAAATGTAATTTCTAAAGAGCATTTAACATTCTCCAGGATCCTGTTTGACCAATTCACAGATAATTTGATTATGTCTTATTACATCTGCTGCTCAAACCTTGCTTCCGTAATAAGATAATGGTATTTGCACATCCACTCTCAGAATCGACCAACTTTGGTAAAAAGAACGTTAAACAAAAAGACTCCGGAAAATGTCTCATCCGATGTATACACCTATACATACGCTAATCCATGTAGACACATATATACATAGACGTATCCATATAATTCATATACATAGGCCATCTGAAGGTAAGACTTACCCTACCGCTCAACCAGACACGCCTCTTACACCACACAAAGGCTTATGCATCTCACTTTTTCTGCCACAGAACAACACACACTTACACACATACAAACACACATACCATATATATATATATATATATATATATATATATATATATATATATATATATATATATATATATATACAGTATAACCCCGGAATACGGAATTAAAAATTGTAACGAAATGCAATACAATATATTATACCCATATATATAATTAAATAGCAACACCGTAATGCGACGAAAATATCGGCACCAGGAGCCGGAGAAAACATTGTATTCTATATCTTTTGGGGGAAAAGAATAATAACTTATCAAGGCCAAGAGGCCTTTCAAGGATAAGGGTTCAAGCCTTCACAGTGGTCAAAAGGACAATATCATAGTAATCGTTTGAAGTGTAAATTTGGTAAATTGGATTATTACGAGGCACGGCTCACGAAAACTTTTTTATATTGAACTGGAAGACGGCCATATTGTATTCAGCTTGAAAGCAGGTAAACCGAAGAGAGTTCTACAGGGGTGCAGTTCTTAGAATGAAGCTTTGTTCGTGGAATCTACGTTTAGGTTTAGGTGTGGATAAATAGTGGTGAGTCTCAGTACATCGGTTACGTTGGAAGTAATGGAAAAAGTGATTTCTGTGCGTAATGGCAGTAGCACATTCTGAACAGAACCACGGCTAGCTGTAAGGTTTTTGCTGGAGTTTTTTTGAAGGTATGAAACGATCTATACATACAATTAACCATTCTATCAGGTCTGGTACTACAGAGGCCACACCCTTTTTAAACATGGAACGCAGAGGTATATCAGATATAAATGAACGGAAGTTATCCCAGTGAGCCATGGAGTATCGATATACTGTACGATGAAGTGGAACGTCAGAGGAAATATTACATTTCGTTTTTATTTTAACTGATATAAAAGAGTGGTCGGAAGATCTCAGTGGTGACAGAAGAGAAGATGAACATAGTCCAGGGCAATTTGTGAGGAAAATATATACGAGATTTGCATACTGACCTTCAATTTCGGGCATACGGATTGGTTTGCGTACAATCTGAGTAAGGTTATTAGCAATGGAGAAATCATAACAGAACCTTCCTCTTCATCGGTCCTCTTTGAGTTGGCTGACCATTCCATACTGTGTGCATTAAAGTCTCCACAGACGTAAATGTTAGCCAAAGATCAGCAGACAGGATGTGGTCAATTCTTTTTAAGAATACTCTTATAGATAGTAACTCCGCTGTTGTGGGGCGATAGAGGGCAAATATAAACGAAGTCGTCTGAGCAAGTGCAACCCGGAAGCACATATAAAGTAATTTAGAATCTTCTCTGCAAATGACCCTACCACATGGAAAGTATTCTTTAGTGAAGGCACATATTCCATGACCATGGCGATCTTGGGAGTCAGATTTATATGTTACGTTAGAGTATCCTTTAATTCCAAACTCTTCTAGGAAAATAGTCGGTCCAATGAGAGTTTCGCTAAGGAATAATAGGTCTGCTTTAGTCTCCTTAATTGGGGTTCAACCTCTGGAAGGTTTGAACGTAGACACCTGCTGTTAGAGAAGGAGACATAGTAGTAGAGGTCTACGTTAGAAGTTGAAGATATAGGTTTAATCGTTTGTTTTTCTGGAAACTTTTCATGATGTTTTTTGGGATTTGTGGAATAGGTCAGCAGACTTGCTTAGAGCAGGGCCGAGAGGGAAAGTAAGAGAGAAAAAGAAACGAAGAATATATTTTTGTATCACATAAGGTAAAGCCGTAACAATTGCCCACTGATATGACATCGGGAAGCCCTACCAGAAACTACCGCATGGTCCAGAACCCATTCACAAAATGGCAATACAGCTGCCCCAGTACTTTGCGGCTGCTGATAGAACAGCATCCTTAGTGGGTAAACCAAGGTTCGGGTCCCCGACTATCAGGCGGATAACGTCAGCTCAGATAAAACGTTTAATTCTAGCACCGTTACTAGTGACAAGGCCACGAGGATAGACATAACACAGAAGTTTTCCGACATTTCTGGCGACTGTTCACGCAAGATACGGCAAACCTACAATAGAGCTTTTTTCTACCTTTGTCAGAAAAAGGACTAATTAAAAATGAGAACTATGTGACAAATAAGAAGTAGAGAGTGTAACGTGAGCTGCCGATAATGTATCCCCAATGCATTGTCTACTTTCCAATAAAATTGGAGAAATACTAGAGGATGGCCTCCAATCTTTAGTGAAATGGGGACAAAAAGGGATCGTCCCATTCAATGCTGCGAACACTAAACTTGTTTCCTTCAATAATTACAATAAACCTTCTCTATCACCAATAGCAATGGCCAAATGTTCATTATCTGAAAGCACTTCTTTTAAACGTCTCGGCCTCACGTTCACAGGAAACATGAGTTGGAACAATTACATTGAGAGCATTGCCATGACGGCTAGGCTCTCTCTAACGTGATAGAAAGCTACTAACGTCCGAAAGTATCCTGTATATTTATAAGGTCATCATTCGCTCATGTATGGAGTATTGTTGCCATATTTGGCCTGCTGCATCTGCTACTAGTCTCTCGCTCCAAGACAAGGTCCAAAAGAGAGTCTCCAACTTGATAGGTCCTGAACTGTCATCTAAGCTTCGGCTTCTGTCCCGACGACAAAATGTTCCATCCCTCTTCCTGTTATACAATTATTTTAATGGTGAATGCTCTGACGAACTGCAAGCACTTGTGCCCTCACGACATTAATACCGACGACAAAGCCGACAAGCAGCTAAATCCCACCCCTATACAGCAGAGATCCCTAGTTATAAGAGAGCTTCTACTACAGTAGTTTCTTCCCCAAACTTGCTAGATTTTGGAATTTCATTCCGGGTCCCTGCTTCCCCAACGGTACTGACATTCAGAAGTTCAAGTGTAACGTGAACCGACATCTTGCTGCCCAACTTCCTACATATTATCCCAGTAGCTTATGTCCATGATAGTAGCCCCTTACACCAAAGTGGGATTGTGCCTTGTTTGGGGTGAAAATGTAATTAAAAAAAGATAATATTAAGTAATGTACTTAATACTAGTCCAAATGGCGTGTTAAATGGAGAGTATAGTGATTAGAATACACTGTAACTGAATAAATAGACTTTTAAAATCCATTTATTCTATATTTCAAATCAATGTCAATCGTATTATCGTTTTTTTTTTAGATTAGAATACGTTTTATGTTTACTTATAAATTACATTTAAAAAGAAAAAGAAACGGCACGATTTGATTTGTAGTTAAAATGTAGTTTATTCAATATAAATAAATAAAAATTATGCATGTAGGATTATGTACGTTTGAAGCAGAAGACAATCTAATGTTGCAAAAGTAGAAATATGAATTAAGGCATTAAACAAATATTAAAATTAAACCATATTTTTAATTGAAATGAACAACGAATACATTTAAAAAATGAACTACAAATATCTTATCAAAGCTAACAATACTTTTTTTTAAATCAAAGCGATCAATATTTTTAAATCAAGGCGAGCATCAATATTTTTTAAATAGAAAACTGAAAAACGAACGATAAAATAGTTTAACTAAAAAATGGACGATATATTAACAAAATAAAGTGAAATTAAAAATAATGTTAGTAATAATAATGCTACTAATTCAGAAATATTTCACCCATTAAATATGAAAACATTACAACAACCATACCATAAATAAAAATACTAATAACGAACAAGATAAATGCAACTGTAGACACCGCACACTTTGCCCAGTTCAAAATAAATGTCTAACAAAAAGCTTAGTTTATCAGGCAACAATATTTGCGAAAAGAAAACCCGAATAACTAGAAATATTACGTAGGCATGACGTCCTTAGATTTCAAAACCCGATACTATGACCACAAATGTACATTCAACAATAAAATCACCGTATAAAAACAACACTAGCTAATAAATACTGGGAACTCAAAGAAAGCGGGCATTCGCCGGTAGTCGAATGGAAAATAATAATACAAGCTACCACGTGTAGGCATTTAGACGACCCATGTAAATTATGCCTTCATGAAAAATTTGCTATCCTGTACTTTAAAGAATCCCCAAATCTATTTAACTGTAGAAGAGAAATAGCAAATAACTGTGTTCACAAAATAAAATTTACTCTAGGATAGCAATACAAAATAGTTTTAAAACTAACAAAAACAATAGAAAATAAACAAATAAATAAATTAAACAAACATGAATATACATAAACGATCACACATATATGTATGTATATATATATATATATATATATATATGTATATATGTGTGCATATATGTATGTATACATATGTATATTTATATATAAACTAACAAAAAAAAAGAGAAAATGTCTGCCTTAAACCACTAACCTAGTTTTAAAACAGATCCCTTGTTCGATAAAATGCATGCCCATTGACTGATAGGAAGGGGCGCGGTGGATACTAGAAAGCTGACTGGCTAACTAAATCCTCAACAGAAGAGGGCCATATAAAAACGATAAACAACCACAGAATTCGCGCATAAGCCTGACGAATCCTAAAATGGAGGAAACGCCGAATATTCAGTGTAGCTTAATCGCCATATATATTTCATAATTTACTAACTAAATCTACATATGTATTGAACACTTTTGAAGTAAATACTTAAAGTGTACGCATAAATCTATACGTTCGTATATTAATTTTATGTGAGTAAACGATGTAGTTTATATATGTATATATATATATATATATATATATATATATATATATATATAGATATATAGTGTAATATCTAAAAATATACGATGCATCATATATATCATAAGAGGGAAGCCCATCATGGACGTGATTAAATATAAATGTATTAAATATATTGATTAAATATAAATAAATTAAATATATTGGAATTGTGCAAAATTCGTTTATTTTATCAACGGATTTTCCACAATTCCAATATATTTATTTTTGTCAAAACCTGTAATATTTCCCATTTTAATCAAGACTAATCTTATCGAGGACCCACCATGATTCACGTTAAGAGGCTCTACATGCCTCTTACAGAATGAATCCACAATGCATTGTATTCTACATTGCAGTGTAGAATATATATCTTGGATTTTATAAAATTATTTTACTATAATTGCTTCAATTAAATTGTAAATGTTAAAAGCCTAGTATGATGTATGGCGTGTGTTTTAAACAGTATCATTCATTTAGAACGCAAGCCTGTCTTATCAACGATCCTTCTCTTAATTCTCTACGCCGTATAGTTCTGCTTGTGCAGTGATAAAATGCATTTGTGATATCACGCTGTATCAGTCTGTAAATAAAATTTGCTGCTTCTTCATTAATCGGATTTGTTTTTTTTTTAATTTAAGATCTTTTTATACTAATGAGGGACATTCCGATACAAAATCTATCTTAGAATATTCCCAGACATATGAAATAAATATCTGTAAATGTAGCAAAAAAAGTCCAACTGTGTCTGAGTCCTTAAGTAGCGAACTGGCATACATATACAAAATGGTGTATAGATATTAGGGTAAGTCGATTTTATACTTGTTTTTTTATTTTTAAGAAAATCAACTTGGCAAGACCTGGGAAAGAGATGTATTATTATGATAACTACTGAGGCAAAACATAAGATCATTTACTTGCACCTTATTTTAGCAAAGTATATTAAATATCATTTGCATAAATGAATTAAAAATATTAAAGTTGTTAGTAAAATAATTAATTTCAATGTTTAAACAACAAATAATATTGTTTTAAAATAAACTTAAAAAGATAAAAGAAAGCTAGATTTTAAAAAAATTCCTCCATTACCATTGACATTCATCTTTTAACATCCTTAATCAAATTGGAAAATTGATAGCATTTTAAAACGTTTAAGAGATTTTTATTCTAAAGAGACTAAAAAAAACAAAACAAATGTGTATCCTCTTGATTAAAATGTTACATCAAATTACTGTACGTAAGATCTTACAATCAAATGAAAGCCATATTTAACGAGACAGCACATTTGCAATTAGTCCCTGTTTCTTGTTTCAAAACATACACTGATTCAGAAGTCGCGGCTGTTAATTTAAGGTCCATTTCTAGATTTGGAGAATATGAAGGCAAATCTGACAACATTAACTTAGTTCCATTCATCAGTGAATCTAAAAGTACATCTTCAAAAATATTCCTGTAAATGCCGGTTTGCAAATTCCATTCAGTTAAAGGATAACTCAATGGATTAGCATTAGATGTTTTATTTAAAAAACAAAATGCCTGCCGCTTATATCTGAAATAATATAAGAATTTCTTTATTGCGCTAAGGTAAAAATATAAGCTTATTTGTTTGAAAGTTTACGATAGAATTAAAACAGAAATATAAAGTTACTCGATAAATCGGCATAAGAAATTTAATCAATATTAAATGCATAAATTCTTACTTATCATATGGACATTTTTTTGCTTCTTCCCTGACTTGTAGCTTATCTGATCTTACCATAGCATGCAGTACATTTTTAGGTAGTGAAGCAAAATAATTCCTCTGTAAATTTTGTAAAGTAATCTTTAATTTAAGATTACTGTTTTTTTTTCTTTTGATCATATTTAAAATATACAGTTGTTTATTATGGGATTTATAAACCCGTATTTGAAACTAGCTAACTGCATATAGTAAAATTATGAGGCTGAAGTTTTCCAGACATTTGTTTTGGATAAGTACCTCGTGTCCATTATCACGTTAGTCTGATAGCCAATTTAAACTATCTTGTTTTCTGTATAGGCCCGATTTTTTAGGTAGTAAATTTAGCGTCAACTTTTTCTCTGGAAATACCAAGTGGTTATTAGAACAAAAGTCTCTAGACAGAGGTTAGTTTTCTTATTTCCCCGGTAAAACAAGCATCTAGAGGACAACCAACTGGTGCAAATACTATTTTGGGTAAATGATTATAAGCATTACCATATAATTTATCAAGAGATACCAGCGACATTAAGTCACTATTAATTGCCTCCCTACGTCACTATTTAATTGCCTCTTACAGTCAGTTTTTTTTCATAAGGAAAAAACCCAAGTCATTGCATCGAAGAAAAAAATCCATAGACTAGAAAGATCTGTGCTCATTGACCCAGGACAGAACCTATTCATTTTTTTAAGTATGAAAAACAATATAATTGAAAATATTAAAAATTAAGACAGACCTTATTTAAAAAATCATTAAAATAATTAGGTCTATTTTAAATTTAAAAAGCAGATATAATAAAAATATTGAAAAACTTGTATATAAACAGAACATTTAATACTCCCACGTGAAATGTGCTGTGAATGAAAATAAGTTAAAATCCAAAAGTTTGCCTACGTTTCATCGAGGGTAAAGTCAGCTGCAAAGTCTGTTTTTAATGTGGTGAAAACCGAAAGAATAACTGGATATAATTTATCACTTGAAAACCATTTACAAATTGTCAAATATGTATATAAAGTATTTACATGAGTTTACAAAATTCCATATATATTTTTTGCATTAAATGACGTGTTTTATTTCTCAATATTTAAAAGTATATTAAAGGGAGATAATTGCATTTCACGGATGAGCGCGGATTCGTAAATTGAAATTTGTGTTTAAAAAAAAATATTTTATAGTATATCATTTTGCAACCTGAAAAAGTTCATCTTCAAAAAACGTTTCTGTAAATCCCGGTATAAGTATCATTTAATAATATCAAAAATGTTTCTGTAAATGCGTATAAGTACCATTGAATAATATCAATTACGCTACTGTAAATAACTAACTCGATTTTTTAAATAAGAGCATTAATATTTCTCATGAATATATAGTCTTACATATATTTACTTAATTTATTTGCTTTAATACGTTGTCTAAATTTTACCGGGTGACTTGGTTCAGTAACATAGTTATCTTAGCATACTCCTAAATTATTTCACAATTTAAAGTTATTTCCATAAATATCGATCAAATTTAAGAGAAAAATATATTAGTTGATCATTTTTATCTGGTAATTTTACAACTTCCCCTCCATCGCTCTGTTTACATTCCAAAATCGACCTACCCTAATATATATATATATATATATATATATATATATATATATATATATATATATATATATATATATATATATGCGTGTGTGTAACCCGGATATAAGATATTTCTCTGGCCAAAATTAGAGCCTGTGTTAATGTACAGTGTACCCCGGATATAAGAACCCTGAATATATGTGTAACACGGATATAAGATAGTCGTAGGGTCCGTATAGGAAGTATCTTATATCCGGGTTGCACTATATATATATATATATATATATATATATATATATACATAATGATTGTAAGAAAGGAAAGCTTACTTTTTTAAACTCAATTGTGGTCCTATGAATATGAGCGCTGTCAGTAAGATATGTTTGTTCCAGTATTTATCTTTCTACATAGTCACCACCATAACTAACGCATCTTCTCCAGGGATTCAATAACGCATCTCTGTGTATAATGAACTTCCATGACGGAAGTTGCTTTCTTAAAACCGCACACTATCAATATCTGTAACTATGCAATTTTCAATGCTATCTGATCAATTCGGGCGGAACAAAATAACAGCCATTGCGGTTGGAATGTCCCTCGTATATAATGCAAAACTCTTCAATAATACTGGTACTGCTTCAGATACATCATTTCTAGTATTAATAGATTACTGAAATACACCTGGTCAGTAGAGATCTACTGTCTATTATGTAGTCTCTTCAACCGTTCTCTGCTAAAGAAAATGCAATTTCTTAAGAGCATTTATATCCTCCAGAATCTTGTTGACCATTCTACATAGAATTATATTATGACTTATTAAATCTGCTGCCTGAACATAGTTTCAATAATAGCGTGGGAGTCTTTGGACATCTACTTCAAGTATTGAGTGTCTTCACTAAAAAGCACACGAGGAGTAGTCATGTATGCACATTAAAAGGTAATACGTATACCTGACTCTCCTACATAGCATCATCGTTTTGGATAACTAATTCGTTTCGGCGACCCCACACAAAAGAATTTTTCCTGACCATTTAATACTTTTAACACCAAAAATAATAAACTAAAATCTAATCTTTATGTTTACTATTATATAAAAAGAAACTGGGAGTTCGTTCACTATGGACTCGAAAACGGCTAGGCCGGTTTTTATGAAATTTCACACAAGAGAACCTCCTGTGTCTGGCAGTGTTCTTAGATATGCTGTGTATCGTAAATTCTTTGATAAGTATCGATACTCAAAATAATCCGATGAAAGAAAGAACAAACGGTTTGGACCGAAGTTAACACCTTACACAGCCTAACACCACAAGTGCATTTGAGAAGTTTTATTTCCACACAATCCGAAAAGCTCGACATATAAAAGCAACAGGAGGTTCTTTGATATGACAGAAGAACATTCGAAATCAATGTTTCTATCTAAAGTACAATTGAAGTATGCCACTTGACGTTTTGCATTTTAAACTTTAATTTTAGCTATTATATAACATCATTTAATCAAATAAATAGGTTATCTGCGGTGAAATTTTGACTACAATGTATAGTCAAATCATTTATAACAAAAGGTATAGGAGCTTCATGCAGGTGCACAGACATGCGTCCCAAACATGCAGGCAATCAATCGAGTTGGTTAAAAAATGGGTGATTTCACCGTTTTCGGATGGCAAAAGAATATAGCAGTGTAAAATATTTATCATCATTCAGTACCGGTCAACGCTATATCAGCATGTAACTAATCATTTCTGTTCATAAACACATTAAAATATGTAAATAAATTTATTGGCAAAAACATGCGAGAAGGTTTTTTTTTAAAGAACTATCAGTTAACTCTCATTTATTTTTCTGTTCCATATTTAGTTAGGTTACGTTAAATGTAAACATTTCACATTTCAATTAATATTTATTATCTTTGAAAATGTATCTTTAAAACATGAAAATAATATGGAAACATATCAATATAACTAAAATATATATACATAAACCTATTTATTTAGAAAAAAAAGGCAATAAGTTATATATTATTATAATCTATTATAGTTAAAATAATGTAAACATGAAATGAACCGAACACTGAAGCGTGCAACTTAATTCGACGGGATCGCCAAATTAACTAACTCTGTCGTAATTACTTTCAAAACATCAAATGCTTCGAGAAAAGTCAAGTGCAGGTTTGATTTTCTAGTCTGTATCTTTTTCCTATATATCCTGTAATGTATCATATAAAGCGGCATCTTTTTTTTTCTGATTTTCGTTCAAAGATTATGAAATTACCCAAAATATAAATGGGATATTTTTAATGTGCGCATTTTGTACTATATCGAAAAAGTTACTCCCGAGAATTTCGGCAGAATTATTAATTCAGAATCATTATGGGTAAAAATAGTGGTTATTAGGTGATAAAATACCTTTTTTTATGAAACTCGGAGAAACACCAGATAAATAACAGAACAGTGTCGTTATTTACAAAATTATTCATATTTCATGCATATAAAATCGCTTAGCAACCATTCATTTGGTATATGATTATTTAAAATTATGTTTAGTTTAATTTAAATACATAAAACTGGCATTTACATTTGAAAATATTAAGATACGTCCAATATTTTTTTAAATTTCAATTATTGGATATCAATTAATAAAAATTCTATTATCTTTAGGTTTTTGGGTATTTTAAGTGTCTGTATTCATAATTCGAGCAGCATCCTACATTTAAAAATTAAAATATTTAAAATTAATATGTTATTATTATTCATGGTAATTCGATACCAATTTACCAACATCGCTTGTATTTAAAGTTCTCTGAAAATCCCTTAATCTTAAGTCTTCAAATGAAAGCATTGCCAAGAACGAAAAGACATTTTAGGATAAAACTAGAATACAAATTATAGATAATATTTTATATAATTATATGTCGATTTTCAACTTAGTACGGAGATGAAAAGTGATGTTAAGCTTTTTAATTCGGAAAATAAATCTCACATGGGCAGGAACGGTTATTGTTTAGAATACATTCTCGATTGCTAGTTCTTTTATATCACTCTTTCGCATATTTATATGCAAGTAAATCTGTATGGATATTGCTTCTTTGTTATATTGATGCATTAATGCAGACGTCATAGAAGAGACGTGACGCGACGCGACAGGGTTGTCTTATATGAAATCATATACCAAACGATATGATCCATTTAACACGAGGAACGATTAAACCATGTTACATTAAGTAATGTTAATAAGTATAATCTCATGGAAATGAAGCAAGTTCTACATTGTCCTCCGAATTAAGCCTTAGAAGATAGTACATTACTCTTAAATAATATAAAGTTGAATAAAACATTAAAAAATGTGCAATAATATATTAAAGTAATTGTATTTATTCGACTTGAGATACAAATACCAAGTTTGTTTTAATAATAGTTTCAAATGGTAGTGTATGGAAGCAATGGGAGCGTATGAAGCTGCAGCATCTAACGTATACAAATCACCAAGCCGTGGTGTACGATGACGTCATAGCGGAGGTAGAGAAAAGTAAAAACCGAAAGAGAGACTTGAAACCGAATGGAAGCAGGTGTCAGTGCGAGAGTAACTTTTAAAACCAGATGCAATTCAAACCTTTAGTAGAAAATGTTTGGACGACCGTATGTCGTGGACCGAGTTGCTGACATGGCAGCTGGTTGTAGCTACCGACTGGGAACGAATAATTTACTCGAGAGAAATGCAAAGATGCATTCATTATCGCGTGTTTTTTTTAAAGCAGATGTATGTGCGTTGGTGATAAACGACCTTTCATATATGCCTTTTGTTTCAACTTAAAAAAATTAGTCGAATTTATTTCCTTTGTCCTATTGTGACTGTATCTGCTCACAACGTGTTGGTTCCGAGTGAGGAGCTTCCAAAAAATACTTAATCTCTATTTGCAACATAAGTGCATTTTAAAAGTAATAATATACGGTGTGTTCATTAAAGCCACTCTAATTTTGATCAATTACACATTGATCAAAATAAAAATATAACCTGGCTTTGTACAGACAGATATAAAAGCAGTATTCACAATAGGTACTGGACGATTTTTTAATCTTTAACATTAAGAATTATTGTTTGTTGATGCTAACATGTATATAACAAAATGTTCTTTTGGTCTCATGATTTTATTTATTAAGAAGTTACTATTGTTGTATTGATGTTAAACTTCTAGAGATAGTTACATCTAAATTCACGATCTTTTAGATAAGAGTTAATGTTGTTATTTGGATTATTCTAAGCATTGGTTTTATCCTTAGTATTATTTTGACAATTTTCGTTTCAGTGCATCTTCTGGAACACTGGAATCTTGCCGTCAATCTCGGGAATCTGCACGGAGTTTTTTTAAAAGCAAGCCGATGATAATTACTATTATAATGCATATTTCTACATTTTAATCATCATTTCTGAAATTTAAGGATGAAGGTTGATAATTTGTAATATTTGAACTATTATTCTCGTTTTGAGTTTTATATTAAGAACTTAAAATTGTATTCTGTCGATTATATCAATGGCACTGAAGATTGAACCTTCAACCTCCAGAAGTGTTTCACTTAGAACTGCATTTTATTTTTGAAGGGTTTCGTTCGTACTTCCGTGCAGATTTCGAGGTTCGACAAAAAAAAAAAAAAAGATTCCCGAGTTCAACAGAAAAATTCTCGAAATTCCCAATAGATTTGATAAGATATATCTAACAAAGGTCAGGGGTTACAACAACGAAAACATTGAGAAATTACCACTCAAGATAAGTCTAGTAGTTCGAATAATCCATATAATCCATCGTAACCATTGTTTGCTACTTTTTTATATAATCTTACCCGCCAAAGGGTCACCTTGTCACAACCTTATTACAATATTCTATTAACAAATCTGAAGTGATTTGAAACACAGAGTTAAAGACAATGGAATAAAACAAGGCGCAAAAATAACGCGTATGGAATTAGAAAAGCGGATTAAGATAAAAAAAAATAATTCCTAATTAAATGCTAACCTTGATTATGATTTCGTGCAAATGGACATTTCTTTCTTGCTTTTAATCAATCAGCGAATCAATAATTCCTCTCAGACTTACATGGTTTCAGCTAAAAATAATCCAAATCTAATACGTGAAAATTCCTCTCTATCTCTCTTTTCCTCTCTCGGTTGAAATTTCAGTGTGGATCATCTTAAAATCTATAATCAAATCTCGCGTTATTTGCTGCAATGTGCTTTTCATATCAATAGACACGTCCGAACGTGGCAGATGTGCTTTGAATGCGAAAGGATTCCGGGCACTACTTTGCTCTAATCACAGCTGTTTGGTCACATGCAAACGGGATTGAAATTGAATTCATTAGACCGCCCTTGTTCTTTTCAGAAGCAATTTCATTGTAGCCACTCAATGCAATGGAGTCTCTGGTGCGGGAAGAGACACACTCATTGTTTCTATGCTCAGGTAGATTTTAATATGATTTCTCTTCTCATGTAATGCACTCAAATATATGCATATTAGCTGACCTTACAAGATTTCACGGAGATTCAAGTATGTTAGCTATAAAATAGTGTTTTAACATCTAATATTTTCAAGTTTCTTATTGATATCCTTTGGAAGCTGGAAACTACATCGATTTAAGAAAATCGCTTGTGAATCGAAATTCTACTTGTTGGCGGCAACACGAAAGATAATTGCAATGGTGTCTCTTGTGCGAATAGTTGCATTCTATTACCAAGGGCATTTGAATACCATTTTTCTTTACTCATAATACCTAAGAAATAGGAATATTATCTGACCTCCCAAGACTTCACGTATTATCAAATATGCTGAGTATAAATTAGTGAATATTAATAACATCTAATAGTTATATCATTCTTGTAAATTATATTTTATAAGTTTTTAGTCGTATGCAAGCGACTCAATAAGTCACTCCGTCGGCCAGTGTGTCGGTCCGTCGATCTGTCGGTCCGTCCGTAACACTTTTGTGCTTGGGCTTTTTCGTTAAGATCAAAGGTCTGTTGTTAATAGATGCTGTTATTAGCTTTTTAAGCTTTTTCCTGGCCTTTGGCCTAGATCAAAGTCTAGTATCTATCTCACTACATGCTGTACTTATGTTTGTAACTTTGTGATATAAAGTGGGGGATCACTTTTCTAAATTAATTTAATGTAAAATGATCACCCAATTTATAACCAGTCAGTGTCAAAGCCGTTCTAAGTTATTTTCCAGATCATTCAAGTGGTTTTTGGAGGATTTCAGTTATGTTTTAAGCATTCAAGTCATTCTTAAGGTCATTCAATTTATCTTTAAGTTCATTAAAGTTATTCTAAGTCATTTACTTTTTATTTATTTAAGTCATTTCAGCACATTTTTAGGTCACTTTAGTTTATCTTTAAGAATTTCATGTCAATCCTACATTCACGCATTCATCATTACACGAGAGCACGCGACTAATGGCTATCGGCCTTGTTTTTTTAGAAAAGACTCGTTCTGAGAACATTGCGTACTAATTGAAAATCCATATGTTATTTTTTGTTACAATAATTATAATAGTAATTTTAATGACACAGTGTGACCCCCCATAACGGGCCCCAACTCTAATTAGGCCCTGTTGCTTAGTGTTTTGTCCGAATGCAATGAAACTTTAATCATAACTAGTTTATTATACCCAAAACATCACATCAAAACACTAGGGTATTTAGGCTATTTTTCTCCGTTCTATAGGATATGTTCTAGATGGCCTCCATTTTGCTTTTTTTGTAGGGGGGGGTCGCCCTGTATTATTGTGCTGAAAGTGGAGAACACATTTTTTTCCGTTGCCATGTTTTTCTTCAAGAATAACCACTTATCAAGGCCCGATGATCACTCGAGTATAAGGGTTAATGTGTGTTAGGTGGTCGTTAAGCAACCAGCGTAATGAAAGTTAATGGTGGAAGCTCGACAAAATTTGAGTTTTAAAAAGGACGACTCAACGAGGACTTGTTTACATTGAATTTGATACCAACATGTTTTGGTAAGCTGGGAAAGAGCTAGCTGTGTTGCCTTCAACAAACGAGCATTTTTAGGGAAAAAAATCTTTGTCATAAAATTTTCGTTTATGTTCTAGGTTGAGAAGATAGGCGGAATGGATGAGAGTAGTTATAACTAAACGAGTATTATTTGTGAATGTTGTACGGGGGCGAGATATTATATTGAATGTCAGTCGAGCACCTGCTATAGAAAATAATAATACATTTTGATGATTTTTTTCTTCACAAATGATACCTTCAAAAATATAAATATTAGACGACCGCTGGAGAATTCAGAGTCTCAAATATGTTTTAAGTGTGTTTTAACAGTGTTTTAATCTCTAATATTTTAAAGTGTTTCTTTTTTTGTTATAATATTCAATACATATTTCTAGGAGCTAGCACGTGTATCTTTAGAAAATCGCTTGTGAATTTAAACTTATTGCACTTTGCGGTAATAAGTGCATTATATATATATATATATATATATATATATATATATATATATATATACTTCCGAATAGATTTATCCCACAATCAGCTGGTATGGAAACCTATGATTATAAGATTTACAAAATATTACTGGTCGTAATATGCTATGTATTATCATATCTAAATAGGAATTGCTCGATATGCAGGATAGAGCAAATAAAGACAATTATAGTGATTCAATGAAATTTAAAAGAAAACTTTATTTAAATCAAGGATATTTTATTATTCCAACAATCATTGATTTAAATAAAGTTTTTTTTTTTTAATTTCGTTGAATCACTATAATGTGATTATATATAATATATATATATATATATATATATATATATATATATATAAGAACAAAAACGTGAAATGTATGTTACGAAATAAACGTACAAATAAGCGTTGGTGACAACAATTGAATGTAGGTATGCGACTGTCATCAAAAGTCATTTAGAATGAGCATAGTTCATAAAGTATAAAGTAATAACAAATCATTATCGCCTAGATTAATTATACTAAATGATTTATTTGTAGAACATCTTGTATTTATTTTCTTTTTATTTTTTTCCTTTGGAGATTGCAACATTGGGTATGAGGCAGCCTCACCAGCTTCCAACATTGCACTGTTTTTTTTTATTGAAACCAACCGAGAGCTCTTTAATATTCTCCTTGTTTCCTTGAGTGAAATAGTGTCT
The DNA here is from genome assembly GCF_053919585.1 of Euprymna scolopes. Lineage (NCBI taxonomy): Eukaryota > Metazoa > Mollusca > Cephalopoda > Sepiida > Sepiolidae > Euprymna > Euprymna scolopes. The sequence goes on along the minus strand of NC_136505.1, from coordinate 36,546,724 downwards.
GATCTCTTTTGCGCTTGGTTTACCAGGAATATGGCCAACCGGATGTAAAAAGATATTTTTTCATTATTTAGATCGTAGCGTTTAAGTAAAAGCGGGATTAAAATCATGACGATGGCATCGTCATTAATTCTGTATCTCGCGAAACAACAATTCAGAAATATTTAAGTTTGTGGCGTCTGCTGCGTTATTTTACTGATCCCAAAATACGGAAAATTTGTAGCAGAAAAGTGTAGTGGACACAGAAAAGTATTTTCTATTGTGGTCGAATACCAGCTGTTACTTCGTATAATCAGTGTTAGTACAGGCACACGTTTCTATTCATTGCTCCCCCGACAAAAGTGCCCGCTTAGATCTATCTTACTCCTGTACATCTTGTTTTTCCCTATTCATTCTTTAACGAAGATTATGATTCTAAAAATTGTCTTTTTTTCACGGATTACTGATGCACACACCCCGAATTACAAACTGTAAGTTTATTTTTTCATTTTCCACCTGGCGTTTAAATTTAAAAAAAAACACAAATTCAATTTTAAAATACTAGTAACAATAAAATCTATAGATCATCTTAAAGAAGTGCATTTTTACACATGAGAAAATATCTAACCTACATAACATGTGTCTTTTGCGGTAATCATAAATCAAAAAAAATAACAAACTATTATAAAAAATTAAAGGTTTATAAAGAATTGAAATCAGTAATTGTATGAGAGTCGCGAATAAAAATATTGGAATCGTCCCATCACCAATACATATACATATTTACGGCTATAACAACATTGTTTCCCCAAGATTTCAAATGTATCAGATGTACATACGTGGGTAAATAATAGAGAATACACAAAAATCAATTCAATAGCCAGACCAGATTATTCAGATTTCTATGATTCTTTTATTTGTACATAATAACTTCTTTGTAACTTCTGAGAATTAGCGTTGATAAGAGTGAATAATATTTACCGGAAACTGTCGTAAACACTTCTATGGAAGCCCTCACACATTCAATAGATTCTAAAGTGAATAGCTGTAATATGATTTGAAAGTTAAGTTGCAGGATTATGATTCTAGTAAGTGTCTATAATATAATGATTAAGTTTAAGGCGTTTCTATAAAACGAATTAAACTTAGAATTATAGTTAACTGGTGACTTATATATCGAATTTAAACGTTCAAATTGATATCTCCTCCTATTTTACGGCCTTAAACACTTAAATATTTAAAATAAATTAATGTAATATCTATTATCTATAGAAGATAATCCACATAGATCTGACTTATTTGAATTGAAAAAAGAGCTTCTAAACATGTTTGCCCTGAAGTAACGCTAAATATAGCCGGTCATTTCCCATGCGTACAAATTCGGGCTGTCTGTTAACATCCATGATATATTTTTTTTACACAGTGATCACCACTTATACAGGCCCGGAAGCCACTCAGGGATAAGGGTTATTGCAAGTACATTACGTTAGTGTGGAGATTTGATGAAGTGTTTACTTAAGGGGGCGGTTCATTAGGAATTTGTAAATGTTGGAATTGTAGTCCGGTAATAAGCAGGCAGACGGAACAGAGTTCCACAGGCGTGCAGTTCTAAGAAAGAAGCTTTGTTCATGGAATCCACGTTTTGAGTTAGGTACAGATATAGAGTGGGGGAAATTTTTCACAGTGGATTCAGCTAGACGGGTGTGTTTCGTGAAAGATTGGCGAGGGAGGACCAGAGATTGGAGTTCAGACGAGAACCTGCCATGGAAATAACGATAAAACAAGAATAGGCTCTCAACGTCTCTTCTGTGGGAGAGAGGTTGCAGGGTAGAGAAAAGAGCATACCCCACTAAGCCACGAAGTCTATTCTGTACGCTGTCAAGGCAGGATAGGCTGTTTTAGCAGCTCCTGCCCAGATATGGCAACAGTATTCCATCATTGGATATAGCGTTCTTTCGTTTATAGTGACTTACAAAAATAGAAACATATACACATATCTAACTTTATATAAAAACCTATTTATAAGAAAATTGACACCAGACAACTGATTAGTCCCCTACAACACCTCAGTGTAGTTAGACGTAACACATCTATTCACGCCTGAATGTGGGACCCAAACAGCAGCTTTCATACGCACGATTAGCAGTCTAAGTATCTAACTCTAAACAAAAGAAAATGAGATTTCCAGCTTTAAATGTATTTTTAAGTCTAGTTTTCCTAAAAAAATATATTCAGTTATTTCCTTTTAAAATTCAATTTATAGATGAGAAACACACAGTAACACATATATCTATATATATAATAATGATATATCTCTATATATAATAATGATACACATATATAATAATGATATATACATAATAGTATATATAATGATATATATATATCATAAAGATATATATATATAATGATATGTATAATGATACATATAATAATGATATATATAATGCTATATATATATTAATGATATATATATATATATATATATATATATATATATCAGTGATATATATATATAATCCTGATAAATATATGTAATGATATATATATATATATATATATATATATATATATATAATATATATAGAGAGAGGTTGTTCCAAAAGTCTTCGGCTCATTAAGCAGATATGAGGACTTGAAATGTGCCCAAGACTTTTGGAACACCCTGTACAATATATATATATATATATATATATAATGACATACAATAATGATATGTATAATGATATATATATAATGATATATATAACGATATATGCAATAATGATACATATAATAATTATGTATATATAATGATATATATAATAATGATGTATATATTGATAAAAGTAATATACATAATGATATATAATATTATATATACAAAATAAATATATATAATGATATATAATAATAATGTATATATAATAAGGATCATCGTATAATGATATATATATATAATTGTATATATATAACGATAAATATATATATATATATATATATATATATATATATAAATGACCTACATATAT
>NC_136505.1:36481237-36533737 GCF_053919585.1 Euprymna scolopes | reverse complement strand
ATTAGACTGCAGCAATACTCCGGGGAAAGCGCATCTCACTTTTCTTTAATATTTGTCCAAAGTTCTTCCAAATTTGAAATTTTATCATTGCGTAGCTGTTGCTTGGTGTAATGCCATACGTTTTCGATAGGATTGAGGTATGGAGATTGTGCAGGCCAATCCAAACTCGGAATATCATGATCTTCCAGGAATCTTTTGACATTGACAGCTGTGTGACTGGGAGCATTATCCTGCATGAAGATGTGATTATAATCCAAATTCCGACTAAAGTAGGGTAGAAAAGGGCCAGTCAACATATTAATGTACATGGCTGAATTAATTCGACCTTGCAAGCGAACTATAGGCCCTGGATTATTGATGCTAATATTTCCCCACACCAAAACTAAACCTCCGCCACCTTGCAGCGTTGAAACTGAGCACCTAGGATTAAATTCTTCGTCTTTCCTCCGACGGACGTACTGCCTACCTTCACTGCCTAGCCTATTGAACTTGCTTTTGTAGTTAAAAAGCACTTTTGACCAATAGGAAGAGTCATGAGCTCCCTTGAATCTGACGATGTCCAGACGACGCTTTCTGTTCTTTACAGAAATCATTGGCTTGCGTCTTGCAACATATCCTTGCAAATTCTTTTAATTTTGTTTCTTGACAGTAGGAAGAGAGTACTTTTAACAAGATTGCACTGTTGTTGGATTTGGGGAGCTGTTTCAAATCTGTAAGGCTGCGGATCTTGATAGTATCGTTTTCCCTGTAAGAATTTACTCTAGTACGACAAGATTTAGAAGCATCACGAACACTGCATGGACTTTAAAACCATTTTCTCATCAAATTTCAATCTGTGGGCGATTTCTCGATTGGATAAACCAGAAAGGTGGAGATTAATGAGCTCCTGACGATCACTAAGAGAAAGTCGTGGCATATGGACTAAATGTTACGTTGTATAACTTCCAACAACAGCAATTAGGATTATAGATGCTTTGCTGTCTGTTGGTGGATATTTTAAACTGATTTAGGGGCTATAATTTAAGGCGGTTTTAAGCGAATTTGTTCCTGCGGACTTTCTTTTTTCCTCCTCAATTTGAAGTTTTTTTGTTTTTTTTTTAAATTGAGGTGAACACAAGAATATTTCAATTAAAAGTCTAATATGAACAGGTAAAATTATAAGGGAATAAAAGGCGAATCAAATGAGGTATATATTGTTTAAACAGTTATATTAAATTTAGCTTTAATCTGCAGTTTTTGAAAAAAAAATACAAGTGCGGGCTTTATTTTTGCCGGAACTGTATGTATAATACAGAAACATATATATATATATATATATATATATATATATATATATATATATGCGTGTGTGTGTTGCGTTCCAAAGGTAACTGAAGGCTTTTGAACTTAGATTTTTTTATTTTTGATAACTTTCTGTAATTTGAACACAATCTTACTAAGACATTGGGAAATTTAGAAATTCAATAAATCCTTATGGAACAATTTATGAAATGTTGCCCATGTTCAGCTTTACGTATTTGTATTTAATAACAGATTGCAGAGCATCTGGATTGCGATTTGACTTCCTTATTTTGGTCCTGATGATTGCCTTCCATTCTTGCAGGGTTTGGGGTTTGACGTTTGACCCTGTGATGTCTATCAGCTCGCGAAACGAAAAAAGGGCGTTAAATTACAATCCAAAGATTCTGCAATCTGTCATAAATAATATTCTGGAAAGATAACTAATATGCGAAGCGGAAAATGGTCAACATTTTAAAGACATTCTCTGTTGGATAGATTGTTTGAATTTAGCAATTAAAAAAAAAGTTTTCAATGTCTGTCAGATTTTGTTTAAATTCAAAACTCTTAAGTTACTTTTTGGACACTATTTATATATATAGTATTCATTTTTCTATATAGTTACCACATTCGCATGCAATTTTTGCTATCTTTTATGCCTCAGTCGTAAAAATCAAAAACGCGATTTTTCACACATCTCATCATGTTTAAATTAAGGACCGATATCCTAACTGTTTGCATCAAGTGCATCGGTTCGTAAACGTTCAACGAGATCTTGTGAATATTGATCCGATATTTTTCTGCATGGAGAAATTTAATGATTTCTCTCTAAATCTGATGCACGTCCATGACAGGTGTTGTTTTCTTAGAACATCACACATCAGTATCTGCAATAGAGAAAAGAAACTTTCAGGTTACTAATGCATAAATTTAGTCATCAAAAATGAAATTTGCAATTCCCTCTCATTCATTCCAGCGGAATCGAAAAAGAAGCACAATTTTGGGGAAGCCCCTCGGATATACACACGCAAACACACACACATACCTTTTCGCAAAGACGTATAAAAATCTCGCAGTCAAGCAATATTGTTTAGAAATTTCAATGTCGGTGGGGTACCGTCTATATATATACAAAACCACCCAGCGTCTTCAGGTTAAAATTTGCCAGCATGTTCCTCGTTTCATCCGGGCCCATCAGTCTATTCCCAGGAGTTCCTAATTAGTAGAATAGGCTAATGGACAACACTTAGTAGATAAAAAGAACTGTGGTTCTACATTATATCTGGAGTGTTTTCTGTTTTGCATAAAGGACGCACTAAGTTCCACCTGTCTGTCCTCGAGGCGCTTGCTAACAGTTTTAGCCCAACTACTCTGTGTAAGCAGAGAAATCTTTGGTGACAGTTGGAAATATTTGTTAGGGGTTCACATTCCATGTAAGTTTTTTTCCGTTTATATATATATATATATATATATATATATATATATATATATATATATATATATATACAGGGTGACCCCCCCCCCTAAAAAAGAGGACATTCAATTGTTTTTCTGAGCATTTTACAGTAAACCGAAAAAAAAAGGCCAAAGACCCTAGTGTTGTGATGTGATGTTTTGAATATAATAACCTAGTTCTGACCAAAGTTTCATTTCATTCGGACAAAACACTAAGAAACGTGGCCTAATTAGAGTTGGGACCCGTTTGTTTTGGGTCACCACGTATATATATATATATATATATATATATATATATATATATATATCCATTCAAATATTTTCTCCGCTAATAGCTATGTCGGAGAAAAAATGCAAAACGAGCATGGCTAATGGTTGGTTGTTCTTCCGCTCATTATAGACACAACCGCGGCGCAAGGGAAATATCACTGTCGACTATTCCCGCCGTATAATTAATATGGATGTTGGTATTAAATCGATCAACCAGTCTCAAAAGTGAAAAGTCCGATGAAATTCCTTAGAAATCCAGTCACTTTCAATTCCATCGAAGATACTTTGTCAACGTGTTTTATTCATTCACTTCACAAGGTTCTCGGAAATCATGAAGCGTATTTCCCGAGTCTTACTCTAATTTTGAGTTTTCAATGAAGATCTTCCTCCAGCTTTCAACCGTTGTGAGATTAGTTATTACTTGAGGTAACCACTAGAAGCTGCAGCAGTCCTATGAGCCAGTGTACAGCTTTACTGAGGAGAATTTATTTAGTCTTTCAATATCACATTATCTATCTATAAGCCCATAACATTTTCTTTTACCTTCAACACTATAGGAAAGCAAAGAGGCAATTCCTATGCAAATCTTCCGTGCTCACCATTCTAATTTTATAATTTGCCCTGTTTGCTTCACTTTCTAAACTATTAGCATGAGTGACCGGCGTTGCCCGGATTCTTGAAGGCGTGTATTGAGCAAAAAAAAAAAAAAAGTGGCAGAAGGAAGACAAGGTTGAACCGCTACCCTGAAGAAGAAAAGGAACGGAAAAGCGTGACTTCTTTGCTGTTACGACCACTGCCAAGCTGGAAGTGATGTAGGCTTAAATTAAGGCTAGACAATCAAAAAGAGGGGAACTACTTTCGAAAATATCGGCGAACAAAAGCGACCCCTCCCTGTAGAAAAGTGTCTAGTTGAGGGTGACGAAATTAATGTTTTTTTGCCAATTTTTCGGTATTTGTTGTCTGAAGGATCGAGCTAAAAACGATGCTAATCTTGTGAAAATTCGTCGCCATTGTCGAAAGTTTTTAACATAATACATAAATTTTTATATTTGTAGCTCAAACCTTCGACTACAAACCGATTAAGAAGCTTATCTATGAATACCCTTTATGTAAAATTTCAAATGTTTAGACCAAAAATTGCCTTAGTAATTTAATAGAGACCGCAGAGGTAATTTTATTTAACTTTGACCCCTATTATGAACAATTAACATTTAATATTTTGGACTCAAATATAATTATTAAGTAAGGTTCATGTCCAAGGATCCTATATCGAAAATTTCTAGTGTTTTGAAACAAAATTGGCGGAGGAGTTTGCTAAAGTTCTCAAAGGTCAAATCGTTGAACTTTGACCCCCTTAACAGCAAGATTTATAGAGGAAAACGGATTACAAAGATTTTTCCCAAATCTCAGTTCCCTATATATCAAATTTCGAGTCTGTAGACTTAAAATTGACAGAATTATAGCGTAGGAAAATGTACACACACACACGCCCACTTTTATATATATAATAGATAGATGTAATCTCACATAAGTACTAGCAATATTTGTCCCTACTTTAAATTTGTCCTTTCAAGTAACCGGAAATCACCGGTTCCACAAGTGTAGAGCTGTCTTATGCAATAACAATTGTTGTAAAACCCAAATATGTCGTAATGTGAATGGAAATAAAGTAAACATTTTTATAGAAATCTGGCCTTCGGGCTAGGATCAGTGTAGTATCTGTTCTGATAGTACACTAAACTTAATTTGTCTTTGTCAATGCTGGGGAAACTCTCTATACTGAGGCAATTTTATTTTTGCCTACTTTCAGAGATCCCCTTTTTGGGGATCTGGTTTTCTCCGGTATTAAAAATGACTGTTGTATTTTGTATTTGTATTTTCTGGGCAGGCAAACACTGTAAATACCGATTGTTCAACAGAAATTATAATCATTACGCCGGCAGTATGTAACGGCACGTAGACGACGACGGTCTGTAAACATCACACACTAAACCCAATAAACAGATTATATCGTTATGATTCACAACTATGCGATATCAACTTGGTCCTTTCAGCCTCAATATACAATACTTGGGATCCTGTTAATAAAATTGGGAAAACATCCAAGTAATCAAACAGAAGAATACTGCTTCATATTTTATATTAATTCAACTCGTTTTAAATTGTTAAATCTGCCGACATTTTTTGTCCTAACTTAAACTTAAAAATAAAATGTACAAAATACAATTTCCAATAATGAAACAATTTCGAATTCATCCTTCCATGTTAATTGATTGTTATTGAATTTTTTTCTCGTGAACATATAATTTCCAAACTTGAACATGTGAAGCAAATCTAATTAAACAAACTGCCGGTTTTATTAGGCACGTTCAAAACGTAATGTCCCCGGGCTTGTACGATTCAATATTAAACTCGGTTATTACTTGTTGTCAAGGAATACAGATGATCAAAGACTTAAGATGCTGCGGTCAATCTAATTATGGCTAAGCGAAGAACGTCTGTTGGTAAATAATGAATAGCTGAAAACTACATGAAAGGATTTTTTTTTATTTTATTGATGGATAAAAGCTATCAGCGAAAAAAATCGAAAGTTAGGCAATTCTGTAGAGGAATCGTTCGTCATTATCAGAGTAAATTTCCAATGATGGGTTTCAGGTAAATAGAAACAGTTTTATGTAACGCCTATATGCGCAGGTTACCTTATACTAACATGGTTTGGTTCGGTATTATTGTTACTGAGCTATATGCATTAATTCATTTGCAGTGGATCAAATGATTATTGATTGCATTCGTTTATCGTTCCTGTCAGACTTATTTCTAGAGAGACATCTTTTTAGAGCCAGAATTCTTATGCGAGAGACAAAAGGCACTTACGGTGGAGACTACATGAATGTATTCCAACAACCATGAATTAAAGTGTTCTTCTGACTAGGCACACTGATAATTAAGGCCAGGACAACAGCATATTCTTTTCGTTATTTTGAATCTAAAGTATGTATCGCTTGATATCTTATATAGAGTGACGTGGTTCTCGGTTGACTAACTGTGTCGGATATATACTTGATTCAAAATATATAGAATATGCTGTTGTCATATCCCTACTTATAATGTTAGTGCGTATTGTTAATAACAGTCATCTGCATATTCCTTCATAAGACATCTGGTTGTAGAGTATTGTATGTTTGTAAAGAAAATATTACAAAAAAGAAAACTTTAATTTTCTCTATTTTTAGTAATGATGTTTTATCTCAAATGGTAGGATACCGTGCCATATGTAACGGTTAGATATAATTGGATCTTGGAGTTTCGAATCTTGGTAATGATCCGGTTGATACACTTGGCTACATATAAGTGTGTAGATGATCAAAAATTTATCTGTAAATTATATATAAGTGTGGCCAAGCATGAAATAAGAATTTCAAAGGGGACACACCTCAATCGACACCGGTTTCTGTTAACGCACTTGCCATTTTTAAACAAGCATACACAAACTGAGTTGTTTGTTTTATTTATTGTTAAAATATTTAGGAAATATTTTTAAAAAGTCGAGGGTGTATATTGTATGAAGGATGCGTTTTTCTAATCTTTTTTTTCTTTTTCGTGGCGGCTTTCTTTTTTTTTTTAAACATGACCTTTTAATACACGGATTCAGAGATGGTGTCTGTCAAGTAATTTCTCGTTTTAAAATCAGTTCATTCTCTATAATTACTGAGTTTAAGAAAATGGACAAAAATGATTTTGATTTTAATGAAAGCCTTTTTCTTGATTCTTATATACTTTTTGTATCGCTTTTTTAAGTCTCCATTTTTTTTGTTTTCACTCGCCTGTCTTTATTCCGAATTCGTAGCAGGACATTTTTTTTTAAACAAAACGGTCATTTACAATATTTTTATTTAGTTTAATCCTTTCAAACTGATCTAAATTATTGCATAAAACTAATTACGATAAAACTGAAATCATTTTCTTATTTCCAATTTATTAAATTAAAAATTCCTTTCTTTTTTCTTAACTACTAAATTTAATATTTAGTTAACACATTTAAAGGTTGTCACGGACATTTGAATATAAGTTTTATTTGATTAAATAATTTGAAATAGAACAAGTGAAGCATAGTCTCGCGTGAGTGCACAGTGCACGAGCCATCCTAAATGACTAAGATCAACACTTGCCCCCCCCAGCGGTCCTAAAATCTTGGTGAACATGAACAAACTGTGCAGTTTTAGGCCTTAACATATGTAAATTTGAGTTCTGCACCATGCAAAAAGGACTAAGTCCATCATTTGCAACCGCTATTAAGCCCCTAAAATCTCCAAGGCCTTTACATATTTAAATTTGAGTTCAGCACCATGGCAAACTACTAAATAGACATACACAGAGCATTTTCGACAAATATGGTAAAATAGTCACAAAAATGGAGTGTTTTTATTAGCCCTAAAAAGGCACCTGGGGCACAACCAAGAGTTATAGTATAGACAAGCAAAATTAGTTAGAAACAACTTTTCAAAAAGTTTTATAAAACCCAAAGGCATCATTTTTTAATAAGCACAAAACTGTCAATTTTAGCCATTTTAACCCGGAAGGCACCACTAAGGAAAGAGAGTTTTCCCAGAAAATCCGTTATGTTACTTTTTACTCATATCATGTTTAATGTTTGTGCAAAATTTTAAAAAAATACAATGCGTAGTTATTGAGAAAATGCGAACAGACGAGCGGAGAACGATGAATTTACACGTCCACCCTTTTGTCGGGGTACCAAAAAATGATGTTGCCTTGCTAAAATAATATTATTTAGATACCATTTTTAATATGGGAAGGATATTCTGTAACTATTCTGTACTTTCCCCTAACAATTTAATGAAGGAAACTAGCGTAAAAATTGAATTAAACTTAAATACTATGAAAAGATCGGTTACATAAATGCTTCTCGATTTTGTTATTTCGAATTATTTAATCAATTTAAAATTCCATGCAACGGTTCATGATAATCTTTTTTTTTTAAATAAAGTTTTAAATTTAATGATCGAGAAGTATGGAATTTTATTCGATTAAAGTGATTGAAATAAGAGTGAATTTTTTTTTAATTATGTTGTTCGCAGTAATATGTATCAGTTTTAAATTGATAAAATTTAAAAACTTTGTTAATGACAGTTTTGGAAAACAAAGTCCATTAATGGCGGTCTACTGCTACGAATCCGAAACAAGGTTCCGTGGGGGGCGAGAGTAGAACAGTATACAAAAAGTAGATTAGAACCAAGAAAAAAAAATGAATAGTTTTTTTTTGCTGAAATGCTTAAAATAAAAAAAAACAAATTGAATTATTAGTGAATAAACTCATTTTAAACCGATAAATTATTCAATAACAACCATCTCTGTGGTCGTTTATTGAAAAATTAAAAAAAGGTAATCCACCACATAGAAAAAAGCACCCTAGATAAAAATCCACTCTCCTCCACTTTTCTTTAAATCTGTCCTCATTTTTAAACCTGAATCAATAAAACAAGCAAGTCAGGTTATGCATGTTAGTTTACAACGACATGTGTGTTTACAGACAATCACTGTCGATTAAGAAGTATACCCTTTGAGTCTCTCAGCTTCCAGGGTCCTTACTCCATACTTCGTCCAAGATGTGTGTGTATAGATGTTTTTATTCTGGGGACTTACCCAATAAATTTCATAATACATTAAAACGACGAGGAGCGGATTTATGTATTTAAAATAAATTTTGCAACAATTAATTCGATAAGATATCTCATTCGTGAAGACATACGTGCATGTAAAGAGAGTGCAATTTTATATATTTCCGAAAATGTTTTAACATTTAAAATTGCATCATATATGTTGGTAAGTGATTACATTTTTAAACACACACACAAAAACACACACACACACACACCAGCACATGCATGCATGCGTATGTGTGTTGCAGGGGTTCGTTTGTTTAGCTGGCGATCGACTATACAACTAAGAGATTTAGTAAAAAAAAACAAAAGAAGAAAAAAACAAATGGTACAGCAACAGATAAATGTAAAGTTATGAAAAAGTGTATTTGTGCGACCATAAACACCACAGGAAAAATAGAACGGGAGAAAGTTTGTCAACGAATACTCTGGAAAAAGAAAGTTTGAAGAACTAGAAGTGTTTAACCTGGGCAGCGGTGGATAAACAGGAATGCAGGATGCTGGATAACTGGAAGCTAAAAATTTCCAAGCTATGTCCTGGAGAGCATGAGATAATGTCCCACGGAATTTGATGTTGGCGTCCTCGAGGTGTAATGAGATGTCTCAGGTAGTTCAGAGACGTCTAGACGAGGCTAGGGGCTGAATAGACAGGAACAGTTATAAAAATATAAGTTAAGAAGCTGGATTCTGTATAGAATGAAATTACATCACACGGAGATTAATATGACCGTTTCTGAGTTCGTATTAGATGCCTTATGTAGGTACGGTACGTGTTGGCGTGGCCAAATGCTGACTTGACAGGAACAGAGGTTGCAGAAAGGCTACATTCTTGAGCAGGGCATCGACGGTCACTTAAACATAGAGCCGGGCATTGGCAGGCACTGAAATAGGATGCCGGATACAGTTGAGCACTGACAGATGGAGGCGGTAACTAAGGACCGCTGACAGGAGGTAGGGCAAGAAAGAGCTGGAACAAGAGCTACTAAAAGAAGCTGCTGAAGGTTGCTGGAGCGTAAATTTGCTGCAAAGTGTAGGAGCGAGTTGAAAGACCCAAGAAATTTAAGCTGCAGGGGTGAGCAGGAGCCCGAATTACAAGAAAATGTAGGAGTCGGGGGAGAAGTGCAGAAGTGAGCTAAAGTTGGCAGATAAAGAAAAGAGCTTGAGCTGACGTGGAACAGGAGATGCGAACACACAGTCCGCAGCTGGAATTGTAGGAGTCGGGGCAGGAACAGAACAGAGCTGAAATAAAGTGGATGAAACAGGCAGCTCGCTTTGGAAAAGGAATCGGGTGTGTTGTAGTTTGAGGACGGCACTGAAAAGGTCAGTTTGATGATGATGCTGACACTGCTTGTGTTTCCCTTCACTATATGAGTTCGGCGATTGGCCAACCAATCGGGGGTAGGGTCCTCCAGAGTTGAATTGGATTATTCTGCTGTGAGCTTGCTGAATTCATTTATGAGTCTCACTACAGTGGGCGTGCCAGGTCACAAGCAATTAACACAGAGTGATGAACGGATTTTTTTCTGGTGAAAACTATTTAGGATGTTACTCAAAATAATTCAGAGAGATTTTAGTTAATAATTAAATGATTTTGTTTTAGCTGAGTGTGTTGAAGTTGACCCCTGTATGCTTTATGGTTAACTTATTTTTGTGACGAACCTGAACGCAATACCATAGTGTAGAGAGTTTTAATTTTTAGTTCAAATGTTTTTCTTATCGATTACATTTCCAAATAAAGTGAGTTTAACTTTGAACTCTCATCAATATACACACACATCTATATATATATATATATATATATATATATATATATATATATATATATATATATGAAATCTACTATTATATAAGTCACTTTTATGTGTGTGTGAATTCGCTCCTCATAGATTTAAAAAAGTGTGCGTATCATTTGCAAATTTCACACGAAGGTAATTTATGTCTGGCAGTGTTCTTAGAGATGCTTCATATTGACAATTACCCGATAAGTACCGAAAATCGAAAAACTCCGACCTTGAAAATAGCTTTTTATATCAATAAAAAGGAATAATTTTTAAAGGGTAATTTTTCCTCGTGCCGGCAAGCGAGATAAAATGTCTTGGCCCATTATCAAATTATTAAAAAAAAGCAAAAAACGATTGTTGGCATCGGGAGATAGGGCTCAGGGATAAAACATTCGATTACATATCGAATAATCCTGTATTGAAGCCCGGGTGTCCTCTCCATTCTATTTTAATGCTTTCTTATTAATAAGTTTAATTTACGATGAAAGAATAGGTACCATGTAAAACCGCCACAAAGCATTTATTTTTTTACACATGTTAAAACTAAAAATTCATCAGAAACGACTTTTTCAGAGCATTAATGGTCAAACCTAATTATCAGCTGACGTAGTTATGTAAAAAAAATACCAACGGAATTTGACAAATGCCATTATCCCTATTGTAATGCGTTTTTTTTAGCGAATTAGTCTATTGACCAAATTATTCCTCGTAATACATAATATGCAATAGAAGTGTTTTTATATAATAATTAGGGCTGTGACAACAGAATATTCTTTTCCTTCTTTTGACCCTCAGATATATATCTGACACAGTAAGACACAGTCATTCAACCGAGAACAACACCAGTGTATATGAACACATATAAGACACTAGCTGATATATATTTAAGAGTCAAAACAATGAAAAAAGATGTTGTTGTCAGAGCCCTAATAATACATACATACGCAATCTGCATAAATTAAAATATCATGTTTAAACGTATTGTAGACCGCGCAACGCCGGGCGACCAGCTAGTGTTACTTTATATATATATATATATATATATATATATATATATATATATATATATATATATATATATATATATATACTATAATATAAAAGTCACTTTGTGTGTGTGGGGGTTCTTTCCTTATAGATTCCGAAAGGGCGGTGCTTATCATTTGCAAATCTCACACAAAGATAATTTATGTCTGACAGTGTTCTTGGACATATATATATATATATATATATATATATATATATGTGTGTGTGTGTGTGTGTGTGTGTGTGTGTGTGTGTGTGTGTGTGTGTGTTTCATATGATGAGTATCGGCTGAAGAGAACGTTGTATGGGTATCTAAAACGGTCCCTTATTATCACGTTTGAAACCGAAGGGAACAATCAGTTATCCAAACTTTCTATAAAACACGCACACATACACACACACACACACACACACACATATATATATATATATATATATATATATATATATATATATATATATATTAAAACTTTTAATTTAAAGAATCCAGAATTAATAGTAATTCAATGGAATTCGTCGAATTACTTTAGCAGAAAAGTGAATGAAAACGAATGCCACAGTGGAAGAGTTTATAATTAAATGGATTCGTTCTAACTAAAATTAGCTCCTGGCAATTGTTGAACTCGCCGCTTTGTATGGCGCTAGAGCGATGGCTCTCTGAGCCGGTGTTGGAAGAGGAAGTCTATTAACCGGAAGGTTCATTGTCACTACGCGATCGGGTCACTCCCGTTGATTATCGCTGGCACGGAAAAGCGTTGGCGGGGAAATGTCTCGAATCACTCCATGAAATATATATCTAAAGAGACAGATATAGTGAAAGAGAGAACAGAGAAAAAGGAAAGAGAAGGAAGAGTTCCGGTAAATGATATTATACAACTTTCTGATTGGCTGGGAATAAGTCATGATATTTTCCCACGTAAGGTTCTATTTATCAGCAGGGGAATTTTGTATCGTGTCTTTTCTAAAATAAATAAAAACAGAAAATATTGCGTTTCTGAATTTTCGAGATAATTGATAATTAGTATTTGGATTATTCGGACAACTATTCGCATTGAGTCTTATTTGCACTACTTTTCGGCTGATGTAACCACCGGCCTTCTGCAGTTGTATTTTGTAAAACTCTGGAATCTCTATTAAGAATTTGGTAATGTACTTAGCAGAACTAATGAAGAAATTAATTATAAATAATAAAGTTACAATTCATACACACACACACACACACACACATATATATATATATATATAAATATATATATATATATATATATATATATATATATATATATATATATATATATATCCAGGATGTCCACAACGTCACTGAAAAGTGTTGAATATAAATATTCTTTATGTCTGATTGCATATATTTCTGTAATTTTAACACTATCTTACTGGGAAAATTAAACAAGAAATGGAAAATTCAAACAATCTTTATGAACATAATTTCTGTTACCTATTTTTAGCTTCGCATATGTGTTATCTTTTATTAGCATTATTCATTACGGATTGCAGAATCTCTGGATTGCCATTTAGCTCCCTTATTTCCTTTCTGATGATTTCCCTCAATTCTTGCAGGATTCGGTGTTTGTAAACAGACTCTTTAAGATATTCCCACGAGAAAAAGTCGTGTCTAGTCAAGTCTGAGAAACGTGGTGGCCATTTTACATTGCTATGGCGAGAGATACAACTTGCGTAAGTTGTTCAATGCAATACTTATCCATAAATAACTTCCAAAACACTATCTATAAAATATCTAAAATAGAGAGAAAAATAATAATAAAAAAACTTAAATGGTATATATTTATTAGTAGTAAGATTGTTTTTTTCTAAATACAAGATTACCTTAAATTATTAAGGATTCCTTAAATTCATGCCATATATTTTACAAAGACGCGGGGTCTAACGGATAAAGTACTTTTAATTTCAATTCTAAATGTCCACTCTTTAATCCCCAGTGCTGGCAATAACCTGAATGCAATGGAAATTTGGGTACGACTTTTATGTGATCATGCCGGACGGAACGGGAGCATGGTCTTTTATGGATTAATTGAAGGAATCTGTTTGAGAATTTTTGCAGATTCTCTAGTTTAACAGAAATATTTGCGATTTCAACAAGACACACCTGCAGAGGGGCGGAGATTATATTGACCAACACGTTGTAAAAACATTAAGATTAAAACAGTAGTCCGCATCGTCAAATAATACGTAGAAAATATTGTTGTTGATAATTACATGATGATACTGTTTATATATGTACATCGTGTAGTCATTCAGACATATTTTTAGTATTGAATTTACTCAATATTTTGTGGTAGTATTATTATTCGAATTAGTGCTTAGAGAAAGATCCACAATGTATGAAATTATTGATTAGCAGCGAAGTGTTGATGGGTTAAAAAAAAAAACATCTACATGATATCCGAAGGGACTGAGAGAGTGACAGATGTGGAGATGAATTGACATAGAGAGAGAAGAAATCGATAATTGAAATAGATACATACTTCACTATAAAGGTATTAATCACAAACATCTTTTTTTAATTAATTTTCCATCGTATACCCTATTAGTTCTCCAAAGCCATTCTACGTGCAATGGATTCGCAGACGCCCACAAATACTTTACTTCCCACATATATATATAATAGCAGGCCACCCAACATTGACTGGTCGTAGCATACGCTTAAATATGATATTTTGGTTATTGCATATTTTGTATTTATTATTATATTATATTGGACATAATATATAGTAATGCTTTAAACAGTTAAAAAAAAAGACTCGTGCGCTACCACCGAGAATCGAAACCGAAAGCTTGAGCCTGCTATTTTTTCTTCTGCCGTTAATGACTAAGCTATAAAGATATTTTGTAGGCTAAAAATTTAAACCTGAACCAATAGCTACTGCGTTATTCATGCATATTCGTAATACAAGCGTTCATCCTTCACATGCCTGTTTTTCGAATATGTACAGATATTCCCGGACTAAAACACAAATATTAATTTTCGCATGAGGTGAAATATCTTATATATAAAGTTTAATGTCTGTCGACCGTAAACTTTAGGAAGAGATTGGAAGACAATATTTTTTAACAAAAATATATACGTATACATTATTATATATGGAAAAATTTTTGAATACTGTGAAATATTTTTTGCTATAAATAAACAATACGTAAGTATAAATCATGTAGAATATCTGTATGAGTATAATTACACGCACTAGTTATCTAAAGATGGTCATCTAATAAGAAAACCGAAAACCTAATATAGAATTAAATGGAATGCTTAAAAGAATATGCAAGTAAGTTAGATCTATAAGAAAATTGAATTTTCTTTAAAAATAAACAGAAAAGGTATAATATATATATATATATATATATATATATATATATATATATACACACACACAATTTAGAAAAGCATTTCATCCAAGGCATGAACATTGTTAAACAAAATGTTTTTTCTATAGGCTTTAAAAATAAAGGTCACGATTCGATTTCAAATGTATTTATCTTCAAAGTATACTTTTATAAATTTTACAAAATAAGGTATGAAATGTAATTTAAATTGAATAAAAAAATTACCTTGTATTTATTATATGTAATGTACATTCTGTTGCACTTTTTAAAAAAATCATTGAAAATGTTATATCTATATAATTAATTGCTAGATGAAGAATGTTTTTAATTGCAACAAAATGTACATTACATAAAATAAATCCAATTAATTTTTTTATTACATTTAAAATAAATTTTTATACCTTACTTTGTAAAATTTATAAAAGTGCAGTTTGAAGAACAATTATTTCAAATTGAATCTTGTACCTTTATTTGTAAAGCATATAGTAAAAACATTTTGCTTAACAATTATCAAGCCTTGGATGAAATGCTTTTCTAACTTGTATCTTATCTTTTTAAGATTATATTTTAAAACTTTCCTACTCTTTATTTCAGTTTGTATTTTTCCTCACACTACAACTTATTTTTGCAACCCCCTCTTTGTATTATTACAGGTCTGAATATTCTTATGTTTCCGTTTGTATTTCTCGTCAAACAACAGCTCAGTTTTGCAACCCCCTCTTTGTATTATTACAGGTCTGAATATTCTCTCTGTTTCATTTTGTATTTCTCGTTCAAACACAACTCATTTTTTTGCAACCCTCTCTTTGTAATACAGGTCTGAATAATGAGAAAATCTGACTGCTTTAGCAAAAAACTTTAAAATAGCTTTTTTAGATTAAAGTTTTTAAAACTTCTTTCAGAATAGAAAATCTTTAAAATTAAATAAGGAACATATTAAATATAGGTTTCATATACACATGTTCAGTACATAACGAGAAAAATAGAGATGAAAATTTCAAAAGGATTGTATAACTGGTTACGGTCAATTGAAGTCCTCGCCAGCCAAAGTCTTTGTTATTGTTATTCTATTATTATTATTATTATTATTATTATTATTATTATTATTATTATTATTATTATTATTATTATTATTATTTAAATTATTTTGTGCCCTGCTCTTTCGCGCGAGGACTAATATACATATATATATATATATATATGTATGTGTGTATATATATATATGCATATATATATATATATATATATATATACTCTTTTATTTTACATAAGCATTCATATGTCGCTACGCATTCATGAGAATCTTTGTCAGTCAGTTACAAGTAATTCGATCTTTTCATGCGATGCCGCTCATACAAAATACTTAATGAAAGTTTACGGCAATTCTAGATCAGGCTGGCTCTTACATGATATTTTAAATCTTAAATAAATTGCACGATTTTATATAGCGAAAACATTTTATTCATTTTTTCACCTATTTCGATGTCATTAAATTATTTTGGTTTTTAAATATCATGTGACTGCCTTTTTTCTCGAGAAATGCTGTGAACATTTTTCCTATTTTTTTTCTATTTGCATAATTTACTGTTCATTTCTTCAGATTAAACTAGCTTGGGCGTACGGCGTTACCTGGGTATTTGGAGGTGTGTGTTGAACAAAAAGGTGATGATAGGAAGGCAAACCCGAACCCGTATCGCGAAGTTGTAAAAGAAAGTGAAATAATACGTGTATTTCCTGTTGCGTCCATCGCCAAACCGGAAGCTACGAAGTTCTAAATAAAGGCTAGTCAATTGAAAAGAGGGAATGCATTTCGAAAATATCGGCGAAAAAACGACCCCTCCCTGTAAAAAATGATTAGTTGAGGGTGAGTGAATTAATGTTTTTAGGCAGTTTTTCGATATTTGTCATCCGAGACGTTTTGCTTTAAAATGATACTAATCTCGTAAAAACCCGTGGCCTCTGTCGAGATTTTTAGGCATACATACAAACACCCATACATACAGATATTAAAACAGACAGATGAGATTTATATTATAGATAATGTGATAGAGTTAATAAAAAATTATACAGCTTGCTTTTGTAATTGTCAGTTCAATGAAATATTCTCTAAAAAACGAATGTGCCTCTATGATCTGCTCTCGCCTATAGAAAAAATATTGGACACTATTTATAAATGAATAAAACGACGTTTTAACGTTTTAATTCATAATTTGTGGAACTGAAGTCATTTCAAAATTATTACATTTTATGGTTCAACCATCAGTTAATAAGATATTATTTAAATAAATAAGTAAAAATTATCTCATGTAAAAGGCCTTGCATTTTAAATTCATGTAATTTTTTTTGTAACAATACGATGTGTTAAGATTATATTAGAATAAACAGATTGCAAATAATTGCTGTTTCATACCTCTTTATTGACTAATGTCTTTTAGACTAATTCATCTTAAAACGTTAAAAAAACGAACTTAATTTAAACCTTTCGAAGCGTCAGATAATTTCAATCATTTAGTGCATGTCTCTGTTTAAAAATATGTATGTATGTCTAAAACTTTTGACGAAGGCGACGAATTTTCACAAGATTGAAATCCTTTAAAAGCTCGACCCTTGGGACGACAAATACCGAAAATGTGTCCAAGAACATAAATTCCTTCACACTCAACTGGGTAATTTTCGACAGAGGGGTGGATTTCTTCGCCGATATTTTCGAAAGTCAACCGCTCTTTCTGATTGACTAGCCTTAATTTAAACCTTAGCCCCTTTCGGTTTGGCGATAGATGAAATAGCAAATACGTCACGTTTATTTCGCACGTTCTTTGCCTCCTTAGAGCTACGGGTCTGAGCCCTCCATGCCTACTACCACTATCTAATTTTTTTTTTACTCAACACAGACCTCAAAAACACCCGGGCAACACTAGACACCCAGACTAGTCTATAATATAAATTTCACTTCTTTGTTTAAATGTATGCATGTTTGTATGTCTGCCTAAAACCTTTCAAAGAGGCGACGAATTTTCAGCAGATTAGCATCATTTTGATGCGGGACCCTTCGGATGACAAATATCTAAGAATTGGTTAAAAACAATTATTTATTCACCGTCGAGTGGACAGGTTTATACTGCGAGGGGTCGCTTTCTTCGCTGATATTTTCGAAAGTCATCCCCTCTTTTCGATTTTCTACGCTTAATTTAAACCTACGTCACTTTCGGTTTGGCGATGGACGCAATACAAAATACGTCACGTTTTTTTCTCACTTTTCCTGCTTCGCGCGCGGTACGGGTTTTAGGCTGCCTGCTTTCTACAACTTTTTATTCTCTAAACGCACACCTCTAAACACCCGGGTAACGCCGGACACCCAGGCTAGTTTTAAAATATTTCGTAATGTTCGAGATAATGATTGGTACCTTGTACCATTTTAGATTATTCAGATTAGTGATGAGTTTGTATCCTGACTATCTTGGCGGATTTTGCGATACCAATTTTCACTTCCATACAGCAGGGCGGACAAGATGTTGCCGTTATAAAATTTAAATTTAGATCTATGGGTGATTTTTTTCCTCAACATCTTGCAGGGCTGGTTAAATTAGGCATTACCTATCATGCGTTGCAAATCATAGTTTCCTGCTTCTATGTTTATGGTGCGTTCTAAGAAGGTGAAGTTATCACCAATAGCGATTTCTTTTTAGACGATAGAAACATTTGTAAGAGGCTGATTTGTGCCAGAGACTATGGTTTTATTGTTTTATTTAGAATGCATTATGATATTAATTGATATCAAACGCACCGTGGAATTTCCAGGAGGTGTCTCTAGTCATTAAACAGGCATGTCTGCTTTTTATAAGTAAAAATGAACCTTGAATCTTTTATGCACACAAAATGAAACACGAATAGATAAAAAGAAATATCTTAACTGGCCTTGTTTGTTATCTTGTCACAATCTTGTCAAATGCTTTTTACAAAGTTTTACTTAAACATTCGAAAATAATGGCATTTCGGACTTATATGTAATACTGGAAAATTAACAACATAAGAGAACATTTTAAAGTCGAACGAAGACAGGATATTAGTTGACTTATTGCTTATATGCAATGTACACATTAATAAGCTCTGAGTACACTTTCTGAGGAATCTTTGATCTTTAATGCGAAACATCATACATAAAAATGTTTGATCAAAATGCGTTACCCGGTGCGAAATACTTATGATGCATAATGTTTTACATTCTTATTCATCATGACAAATGTCGCATATTCCGCAAGAACCTTTGGTGGTGAGCAGAATAAACTACAGTAGACGCCCCCCGCCCGGGATACTGCATTAAATATTAGTAATAAAATATAGTACAGTACATAATGCACATGTATATACTCAAATAACGTAAATAATACCGTAAGGTTGGGCAAATATTGTTACTAGGAGCCGGAAAAACATCATATTCCATATAGTACCCTGAAAAAATGTGTCGTAGGATCGCTGTATCCTGGGCTTCTACTGTACAAGTAAAATTATTTATCAATAAGACTACTCTGTAGGTTGAAGATCGAAATTTACGTGCGGACGCTACTAGGAATATAAATTGGGAATTACTCACTTATTAGCTCGATCCATTGCCATCCACATTGATAAAATAAAGTGTTCTGTTTTAAATTCCGTGCAGATACCTGGGTTTGTACAGAAAGATTAGCGGGTTCGACACAAGGATTCCCGGGTGCAATGTAAGCACCCTTAAGAAGGTCGGAGATTACATCGACTGAAATGTCGTGCGAATACCACCAATTATGAGCACCGTTGTTCGAATAATTCCAAATAATCCAAAGTATTAATCGTCACTTTAAA
Organism: Euprymna scolopes; assembly: GCF_053919585.1. Taxonomy (NCBI): domain Eukaryota; kingdom Metazoa; phylum Mollusca; class Cephalopoda; order Sepiida; family Sepiolidae; genus Euprymna; species Euprymna scolopes. The sequence continues at coordinate 36,514,056 of NC_136505.1, read as the reverse complement.
AATTCAGAACATAACATCACCTAATCAAGTAAACCCTTTTATCTCTCTTGTACTCTACATTATACGAGACTAGCGTATATATCTATTGGATGTGCAGCATGTTTTCCTTAATCATTTACGTTATTTATATCGGCAAGGCTTTCATTTCTGTTGAAGACATGTACAGTACTCCGTAGATATAAAGTTTATTTCTCCTAAGGCACCACTTAATTATTTCTATATAGCTTGAAGATCTTTCAAGACTTACGTTTTCTTTATGGAGTCCTGATCTCGGATGCTCCTTTAAATACATTCATCATTGTAAAGATTTAAATTATTTTGAAAAATATCAATGAAATCATTTCCCGGGTTTTTCCGTTGTAATCAGCCTTAATTTTCTAAATTCCGTTGTGAATGTAATCTGGGAATGGCTAATGAGCTAATCAAAAGTGATCAGTTGGAAGTAATTATTTGACAATAAATTGCTTGGAAGACTTGCTTATTCATATGAAAGACTTTTAAGGCGTGCATGTTTTTTACGACATATATATAATATAGGATTTATCAGTTAAATATATTAAATTTTCTTCCAATAAAACACCAATCATTATCTAAAGTTTGTTCTTGCACATAAAGACCTCTAAAAGAGAGCACGGACGCGCTTATTGCGACCGTATGCACATGCCGAACCGTGTGTGAAGCGACGTCACAGTGGGAAAAAGACTATAAAACGAACGTATGCACAGAGTGATGAGTACGTTAAAGATCACGATCACGTTCTCTTCGGTGAAAGTAACCGGAATTAAATAGCATTGTTTTAACAGAAAAATGGATCGTTTTATTACGTGTCTTCTGTTCCTTGAAATATATTACGATACAACGCGTTGGGTCCGTAGTGTTCACATACTAACGCGTGTGTAAACATGTACTAAGTTATAGCTATTCTCTATACAGCTTTCCTTACTTCTTCCGTGTGTCTAATATAAAACGGATTTTCTATGAATAGTTTTTCTATTTTCAAATATTTTGTACTGGTATTTTTTGTTTCTTAATCTCATTCATCCTGATTACGTCTCGAAATAAAGACGAAAGGTTGATGAACACATAATACGGTTTGTTCCTTTTTATTTCTCTATTTTGTCGGAATACTATTTCCATTATTCTTATCATATATATATATATATATATATAATGTATAGCTACTTAAGTAATACATCAAGATAAATATCTAATGTGAAAACAAGCATAATCATTTTGTTATTAGTCAATCTTTACGAACAATATTAGTAGTTAGTAAATAAAAGAATAACCAAATAAAAAATGATTTGTTCGTGAAGCAGAAAACATATTTTTCACCATCTCAAGCTAATATTATTCATAAATACATAAACATCTATTCACAGAAGAATCTCTTAACTACATATAGCCAAAATTGACGTATTTTTATCTGTGTTTAACAATATCCTAGTCTTATAAATATATTTGTCAACATTTACATATCAAACGTAGTCTTATTACATAAAAGATGACACGAACTGTGTATATATTTTTCTAACTCTCCTGAACATTAATAATATACAGTGACTATCCAAATATCTGCGTACAATATAAATATATATGTAAATAGAATGTAATATAACAGGGCTGAATAAATGAGTAAGATAGAAAATTCAAACAAAAATGAACCCTGAGATTGAAGTAGAGGGAAGAGGAACGAACATAGAAATATTGCAAATGGTAAAATGGGGAAAAAGATTATGCCATTCAGTTTTACCACGATCTTTGCAATATACAGTGCCATTAAAAATAGAGTCCGCACTTGTCATTTTTCAAAAAACCGCAAATTTAAGCCAAATTGAATGTAACCGTTTAAACAACCTTATTTGATTCACACTTTTATCCCTTTATAATGATACCTGCTCATATTTGATTTTTAATTGAAGTATCCTAGTGTTCACGTTAATTTTAAAAAATAACTTCAAATCGAGAGGTCAAAACGAAATTCCGTAGCAACAAATGAGCTTTAAACCAGCTTAAAATATCCACGTTTTAGGAAACAAATCATCGCTGACCGTAATCACTATGCAAGGTTATACAAAGTAACAATAAATTCATGTGTCTTAACTTTCTCTTAGTGATCGTCAGGAGCTTATTAGTCTTTAGGTTTCTGATTTCTCGAATCGAGAAATCGACTGCACATTAAAATGTGACAGGAAAACGGTACGAATGATTGAAAATCATCAAAAGACCAGCAGTGTTTATAATGCTCCTAAATCTAGTCGTCCTAGAATTACTTTTTACATGGAAGATAATGCTATCAAGATCATCGGCCTCAGAAACAGACTTGAAACGGCTCCCCAAAACAAACAACAATGTAATCTTGAAAGTGCACTTTTAAACAGTAAAGAACAGATTGAAGGAATGTAATTTCTAAGGCTTTGTTCCAAGACGCAAGCCAATGATTTCTGCAAAGAAAAAAAAGGCTGGCATGACTTCGTCAGATGCAATAAAGATCATGACTCTTCATATTGGTCGAAAGTGATTTTTAGCGACAAAAGCAAGTTCAATAGGCTAGGCAGTGATAGTAGGCAGTACGTCCGCGCAGAATGGACGAAGAATTTCATTTTTGTGCACTTTCAATGCTGCAAAATTTGTAGAAGTTCAGTTTTGGTGTTGGGAATTTTTAGTGCAAATGGTCCAGGGCCTATAGTCCACTTTCAATGTCTAATTAATTCGACCAAGTAGATTAATATATTGTCTGAGCATTTCTGACCTTACTTGGATAAGAATTTTGATGACAATCTCATGTTAATGCAGGATAATTCTCCCATTCACACAGCGAGCAATGTCAGGAGCTTCCTTGAAGAGCATGAAATTCAGTCTTTGGATTAGCCTGCAGAACCTCAAGACCTAAATCATATCAAAACGTATTTACATCTGGCAACAGCTACACAATGAAAAAATATTTTGAATCTAAAATAACTTTGAATAAAATTACGAGAAATTGGATGCCATTTCACCAGAGTATTGCCGCAGAGTGATACAATGAATGTTACAAAAGATTGCAGGCTGTCAAATTGCAGAAAGGCTATGATACTAAATATTAACGAGTTCATTGTGTTCCTGTTGTATTTGTGTTGCATTTATGTTCTCAGCTTACATTCAAATAACAATTTTCCATTATGTGGAGTTTCTTTTTTGCCTCTTGACTTAGTTATTTTTTTACATTGACGTTAGCACTATCATACTGGGATGAAAGAAGGATGAAGGAGAAGTTACCAGCCGAGCCCGTTGATGGGTTCCCGTGTAAGGCCTTGCGTTTTCATGATGCAAAACACTATTTCTGCTTTGTTTTTTATGTCTTTATTTACCTCAGCAATTCACAATATTCCGCACTGTTACCAGTGCTAACTTTATCGAAGAAGTGAAATGGTAATTGAGCCTTAAATATTCCCAAATTAATTGTCAGCATCATCTTTTTCTTTCTAATGCTGGAACTTGATTGATCTCTACACTGGATGGCTTGCATACTTCAATTCCATGGTCTGCTGTTTGGACGCCGGCTCATCGTTGCAAACCTATGTTCTGTCACATGATACTCCTTTTTTCAGAAGTTCGTCGCCATACTTCTCATAGTGGAAGATACTGAAGTGAATTCTCTATTTCCTCCGTATGTGCTCTGACGTAAGCATCTTTTGCACTCACCGACAGCTTATTTTCGACTATCCAAAGCCATTATGGACGCTTCTGTGGGGTTTCCTTACAATTAGCCTCAAGTTCCTTGCAATGTCACCTACTGTTTTTCTTGGAGACTAAAGAAGGTTGTAGACTGATTCGATCAGCTCAGGACATTACACTTCTCTAGGCCTCCAATGCCTATATTTCTCTGAAACACTACCTCGTCCTGTTTTTAAAAAATTACCCAACTTGTAGATATTTCTCGGCTGTAACATGCGACACCATACGCAGGTGACATTCTATTGTAAATTTCAACTGGTTTACACCATTTGATAATTGGGCGCTGTTCAATAATTAAGCATGCTTTTTCGTCATCCATCTTTTTTTATAAGCCAAAACTCTCGAAGTTTTTTAATCAACAAAAGGAATTAAATCTATGTGAATAAGACGAAAATAAACGTTAATATGTATAATAAGTCATCCTAATGCCAAAAATGTCCTTACCTATTGAATGACGATCGAATATATATATATATATATATATATATATATATATATATATATATGTAGGGGGTGTATGCGCTTGAAATATAAAAAATAACAATAAAAATATTAAATACAAACAGTAACATCGTTTTTCATGCTTCAAAACCCTCATAAACTTTATATATATATATATATATATATATATATATATATATATATATACAAGATCCTTTGCTTTGATGCTTCTATGGTTTAAAATTATCTAAAGTAACAGCGAGGGAAGACTTGATTCCAAATATTTCTCATGCTACATCTCCTTTTTTGGAAATAGGGTGCGATTATGACTACTTCCAATATGAAATAATACACTGAAGTTTACTTTATGTATGTAAACCAAATAGGGGAGATATAACATATGCCAAATATTTGGATTCGAGTTTCTCCTGGCTGTTATTGTAGATCCTTTGAAACAATAGCAGCAAGTTTTATTCTCCCCTCCATCAGAGCGTGAGCTTAGGTGAAATGTTAAATATTGTGCAATTCATAAGCAAAACTGCGAAAACATAACACCTCAGGATTTTATTATACCATATTTCTTCAAACTGAAACATAATTATTAAAGTATACTTACGCAGATAGAGGCGAAAAGTGTTTATTAAAGTTTGTGCCTATTTCCATTTTATAGAGGCCAGGCGCGAACGCAGACCCCGACATTTTATTATACCATCCTTATTTAAGTTGAAACATACATGAAAATATCAAGGCTTCTTGCAGAATATATTATTTCATGGTTAACATTTTATTACAATTGATAGAAACAGAACCTACTTTTTCAAACCAATAAACTATGCCAAATTTTGCCTACATTTGAATATATAGTGTCCTGACAAGCAGACTTAAGTTTTTTTGATTTGAAATGAACTTTGCTTATTTTTTTTTTACTTGTTCATGTCTTCTGTAGGTGTATGCATATATATATATATATATATATGTGTGTGTGTGTGTGTGTGTTTGTGTGTGTCTAAAAACGTTTTTAGTAAAAAAATATAAAAATAAAAATGCTGTTTGAATTCCCGAAAAAAAAACACAAACTAAATTTAACCTATCGTAGACTTAGCACCTACATAAGCTGACTTCTAAAATTTAATTATATAAGAATGAAAAAAAAAAGCCTTAACTAAATATGTGAAATAGAAATTGACTTAGCACTTGCATGAGCCGATTTCTTAAAATTCTTCAATTATAAAAGAGAATTTAACAATATAAGGATGTAAAACGAAAACCTTAACTAAAATTTAGTAAATAGAAAACGGGGAACCTCAGCTGCCTACCATGTAAGCGTTTTGGATATATATATATATATATATATATATATATATATATATATATATATATAAGTGTATATATATATATATATATATATATATATTGTGTATGAGCTTTGGAAAAATAAACATCAAACATGCATATGTCTGTAGCTTATGATAACTTGAAATCATATATCGTTTAATGAAACCTTTTTTCCGAACACTTTTCTATTAGTCCACTCATTATCTATATTACCTTTTACGCCGCTATAAAAGAACATAGACAATAACTTATACATATACATACCGCCATTGTTACAAACTATTATACGTATATGTTCATATATAAATAGGCAGGTATGTACTCGGCTTTCATTTTTTATTTACATAACTGCATCATATGTCTGTCTTAATGTCTGCCTTTTTACTTTCAGCAATTTGTCACGTAATGATCGTCTTTGATCACTGATATATAAGATGAGTTCTGTTGATATTTAGTCACGAATATTTGAGAAACAAGTAAAACATGTCTATTCTGATGCCAGGTCGACATTATACACATACATTTATATACACATATGTACATTATATAAAAATACATATGCGTGTGCGTATAGTAACTCGATTACTTCATATGATATTTCTTCCACTTAAATACTGGCGTATATAAATATGTTTTGGAACGCTACCGTGTAGTTGTTCGACTGTTTAATGGCCATCCCATCAGTCTGCGAGATCATTTACCGTAACTTTTTGGATAAGCATTCTGTCATACGTCTACGTAGTTCATCTAATTTCCCATGTATGGGCTGTGTCGTTGATCGCTTTATTATTTTATCTCTATTTATCTGAAGCTAGGCATGCACACATGATTGCAAACAATTCACTTCTAAAATCATTGATCATGATGAATTCTGAGACATAGCTATTTTGTATGAGGATGTATCGTACGTGCTATACATAGTTTTATTTTGTTTTGTATTTTAAATGAAGGTTCGTAAAAAATTGAGAAAGCTTCGAGTTTCGTAGAAATTTCACCGTATCAATTTTACATTCGTTTAAAAATATTACGTTTAGATAAATTTGAGAGGGAATTAAATAGAATAGTATTCGCACATCCTATTTAAAAATTCAGATATTTCAGGTTTTAATGAGATTTACCCCTTAGTTTTCAGAGATCTCTTAAGGAAGATTCGTGGAGTTTAAATTTCTACTTACATTTTAGATATAATCTACTATCAAAAATTATGAAATGTATTTTGATCCAAATTTAAATACGGATTCTAAAGATATTTTATTCGAGTCTTTTAAGTCGACTGTTGTGACGGACTACTTAATCCATGCATAGTAAACCGGAATACAAAGACGTATAGCTGAAGTCGATATCTGGTGGAGCCAGCAAGATTATTCATCGGCTGAACGAACAACCCTCACTTTTTCATGTTCCTGTAAATACACTTTGTTATTCTAAACCGATGTTCTCTTTTAATCGTGAACCCTTCAAACGGGCTCATAACACAGACATAAAATAGTATCAAATTCTTCTATGCGGGTGATTTCATTTTACCTATTCTAGGAGGTGTTATTTTCGACTTTAATCTGTTTTTCTTTCATATAATTTAATTTCTCCATGGAATTTTCCATTTTCCAGTAATCTAATTAAAAATATTAAACACACTGCTGCCAAAACGATACTACTCCGAATCACGATGTTCTACTGTCATAAGCCAACTCCAAATCACGACGCCCTGCTATCAAAACTATCTCGTCTGACATCTAAATCAATAATGATCGTATCTCTACAAAATTAGACTTATTATATTTAAACCGGAAGTTTCTTGGTTGCATGTAATGTGACAACATTACAAGTATATAAAGACATGTTTTTCTTTTTGTCTGCATGGCACTTCCGACTGCACACAAACAGATTTGTCCTAATTTAAAATCAGTCTTACACAAACCACAAGCCTGCATTATATCACTTGTGACTCTTTTAAATTAACATTTGCTTGTATTGATATAAATTTTTTGTCAGGCTTTCGGCTTATGGTCTCAAAACGGTTAAAAATAGTTTTTAATCTAACAATTAAATGATCACGGCGTAAGCAGAAATGCTCGTCGTATAAAATAAACAGTAGGTTATTTAATTAACAAACAGAATGTTTCCGTTCAGTGTACAATTGAACTATATTTGACTTTTGCATTTTAAACTTTAACTAAAGACAATATATAAAATTAATTGCATGAAGAAAACAGTAGATTGTCTACAGTACAATGTACTTTACAGTGAATGACGGATTAAATCACTACAGGGGGGGGGTGAAGCATCATCCCTGTAACCCTAGATCAGTTCCTGATTTGATTGAAATACCGTACGATTTAAACCATTCCGATCATAATGAAAAAATGTAATGTTTTACACTTGCTGATTCTTATTCAATCCTGAACAACGTCGTGTCTCGCTGCTGCTGATGTAATAGATGTATAATGTAAGTCTTAAAGACAAGGATATTTTGGATTATCTTCGATAAATATATCATCTCGAAACTACAATAGGACAGTACAGCGCAGGGATCTTCTTGAATGAATGTATGAGAGTTTTTGTGCCTGTTTATGCAAGAATTGTATCAGTGCAAGTTAAGTTACATTAAATATGTTAAATGAAAACTAATTATCTCCCTTCAGTAGTAGAAACAATAACACAACTTCTATCTATTTGGATCTACTGAAAACTTGCCCAAATATCTATTTACTTAATTATACATACGGAATACGCCATGACTTAATATGTACGTCCAGTTATACCCTTACTGTACTGCACCTACATCTTAACCCTCCTAAATCTAAATATACAGTGACTGGGCAAAATTCTTAGCTCAATTCCTAATACCTACTCACACTATAACGTTATCCTGTACCTAAACTAACATAAAGTTTAAAAAATGGAAAAATCTAAAGGTAAAAGTCTTCATCCGCACTAACGCCTTTCTAACAAGACTGCTCACATAACTGCTTCCACTGCATGTCTCTAAATCACAATGAGGAGTGTAACTATTCGTTAGATATATAACCTCTACAAACTAATCCTGTAACGTGACTAGCCACGCGGGGTCGCAGAAATGCCTGGATTAGGACCCAGGCGCGGAGCAAACACTCTCAGGGCTGATGGACCCAGTAGATCTTCCCAGATCACTCGTCTAGGAGAAGGAAAACTCTTAAACTAAACCAAAGGGGAGGGAGGCCTCTCCAGTCTTGGATGACAACCTTCCTAGAGCTGGTGACCCAAACAAATTACGGGTCTGCAAACCTAAATTGCTTAAGGAGTAAATAGGCTCTGTCTATCGTCCACCTTCCATACTCCTTCTTTGCCTATTAGTCAGGCGCAGAGACACTATCACAATGAATCGACAAAACACTACACATAGTGGTAGGTCTTGTTTCTTGTCTAGGACAATGAATGCCTTTCCCCCACTTCCGACACATCCCACCCCCTCAAAACTGGGCACTTGAGAGTGCTTGAGTATCACACATGCCTGTGCAATAAGATTGGGGTGACCTTCCTCTGATGGGCTGAGGGTACCGGATTGACAGTTCCTGGCTGCTGTTTCCGACTAGTAGTACAGGAGCCCTAACTCTTTGGTAGCACCTAGATCGGCTGCTCCATCAGCAGTTGTATAATATCGGGATGTTTTTAGTGCCATGTCGCACATGGAAAGGGATCCTGCACTAATCCCCGATGGGTCTTCCTGAGGCCACAGTCCGAGTTGAAGAAAGGTCAGCAAATGGTCTACCTGTGTCGCATGTCTGATACCCTGCATAACCTCTTGTTCAGCTCTCCCTTACCTAAGTGAAACTCTTTTAAAACATGATGACAGTACAATAAAAAAGCTTAAACCAGGCCTAGGGACAAACAAATCCAACTTGGCTCCTCCCTTGAGGCTTGCATTCACTAACATCCTTGTGCTTAGAATTAATTTATCTGATGTTGAAGAATTTCTCCTAAAAAAATACCCCGGACATCTTTGCACTAAGCGAGACTAACCTAATCCTCCATCCTCTCTAACTACTTTAACATGCCTGGCTATCTGCCGTTAGGACTCTGGCAGACATATGCACGGACTTGGAGTCGACATTCGTAATACCCTTCCCTTGACTAGAGAAACAAACCTAGAAAAGGACGATTAAGCCTTTATGTGCTTTAGACTAAAAATATACAACATAACATTAGCTACTTTTATTTTCTCTACTGCTCTCCCTCGACCCAGGATTGCACCATGATAAACAAAGTCTCTGACAGCATAGACACAACACTTTCCCTCGACACTAGCACACATGTACATGTATTTGGTGACTTTAATGTTCACTACAAAAACTGGCTTGGATTCTCTACTCACACAGATGTAGCGGACAGCTCAACATATAGCTTCGCTATATCTTACTCCCGATCAAAAACCCGTTTCCCTGACCAGCAAGAACAACACGCATCACTTCTAGATCTTTTTGACATCAGTTCCCGAGGATTGTATGACAAATGCTGACAGCCAACTCGGGCACGCTTATCATGTAGTGATAATGGTCCAATTGCCCTAAACTCTAGACCCAAAACTGAAGAGCCAGTGCTCAAAACCACGAGATATTATAAAAAGACTGACTGGGAAGCCATCAGAGATCTTATCATAGATGACCCATGGGGAAATATTTTTTCTCTTCCTGCTGAACAGTGCGCAAATGAGACCACTGAATGGTTCAAAACAGGAATTGAAGCACATGTTCCCCTGCGGAAATTTTATAGCAAGCCCCACTCTCCGCAATGGTTTACTTCGACTTGCGCAATTGCCATTACTCAAAGGCAGCATGCATACCGCAGATTTAACCGACATAAGTCCAGTCCAAACAGACAGAGGTATATAGAGGCTAGAAGTAACGTTAAGAAAGAAGTAACGACAGCTAAGAGAGAATTTACTGAAACCAATAAAAAACGCATCGAATCACAAAAATTAGGAACTCCTGACTTCTGGAAAACTTACAACAGTGTAGTAAATAATGGACAATCAACAATGCCCCTACTAACCAAAATCACGAGGTTGTTTGCTCAGCAACCGGCATGGTTATTATGGTTGCCAGAAGGTTTGCCTCAACCCTCTCACTGGACCCTTCCAACCACCCCCTGCCTGACTTTCCTTTGTCGGACAGACGCCACGCTAGACGATCTAAAAATCACCCCTGCTCAGGTACACGCTATCAAAAACTATTTTAGTATAAAAACCTTGACACTTCAAAAGCATGTGCACCTGATCTAATCCCAGCTATGCTATTAAAAAGTGCTCAGCCGAAGTAGCTCCTGTTCTCTCCAAACTCTACAACAAATGATTTAATGAATCATGCTTTCAGGGCTATTGGAAAACTGCTTCTCTGGTACCAGTATTCATCAAATTATCGCTCCATTAACCTCCTCCCACTTTTCGCCCAAATATTTTAGACCGTAATTAACCATGCTCTAGTCTTACAGATCTTAAACCTCTGACTGACAAACAATATGGATTTAGACAAGCCCGTTTCACAGCAGACATCCTCACTGTAATCTCTGAACGTATATACCATTCACTGGGCAGAGCGGCGGAGGGTAGAGCGGTAGCTCTAGATATATCTAAGCTTTTGACAGGGTATGGCATGAGGGTCTCCTCAGGAATATGACATAATACGGTATCACTAGTAGAATACTTAACATAATTAAATCCTTCTTAGATAAGAGAAAAATCCAGGTTGTTCTCGACGAACGGACATCTAACCAATATGATATAAATGCAGGAGTGCCTCAGAGGTCTATCCTTGGACCTCTATTGTTCCTAAACCGTTATTAATTACCTCCCTGACAAAACTGCATCTGAGATGGGTATATATGCTGATGACACCACACTCTATAACAGGCATGATTGGAAAACAAATGAACACATATCTAAAGAAATGGCAGAAACACTAGATGATTACCTCCAACCTTTAGTGGAATGGGGACAAAAATGGATGGGCACCTTCAATGCTGCCAAGACTAAACTGGTTTCTTTCAATAATTACAAGAAACCTTCTCTGCCACAAATAGCAATGGCCAGTGACTCCCTATCTGAGAGTACATCTCTCAAACTGCTTGGCCTAACGTTCACAGGAAACATGAGTTGGAACAATTACATTGAAAACATTGCCAGGGCCGCAGTGAACAGGTATGCTCTCTCTACCATGCTAGAAAACTACTGACACCTTAAAATATTCTTTACCTCTATAAGGCCAGCTTTCGCCCATGTATGGAGTATTGCTGTCACATTTGGGCTGGTGCATCTGCTGCTAGTCTCTCGCTCCTGGACAAGGTTCCAAAGAGAGTCGCCAATCTGATAGGCCCGGAACTGGCATCTAAGCTTCAGCCTCTGTCCCATTGACGAAACGTTGCATCCCTCTGCCTGTTCTACAAGTATTTTAATTGTGAATGCTCGTACGAACTGCAGCCACTTGTGCCCCCACGACCTAGACACCCTCGAAAAACCCGACAGGCAGCAAAATCCCACCTCACGGAGTAGAGATCCCTAGATGTAAAATATCTTTCTACTCCAGTAGTTTCCTCCCCAGAATCGCTAGACTCTGGAATTCTATTCCAGGTCCCTGCTTCCCCAACTGTACTGACATGCAGAAGTTCAAGTGTAACGTGAACCGACATCGTGCTGCCCAAATCCCAACATAGTGCCTCAGTAGTTGCCGCCACTGATAGTATCCCCCTACACCAAAGTGGCAATGTGCCTTGTTTGGGATGAAAATGTAAAAAAAGGGGGGTGGATACGATAGAAAGCATAAATAAACATCATACCAGAGATACGTATATTTGAAAGTCAGCTGATAAAATACATGCAATGTATGGCTCTGGAGTGTTAGTCATCACTATTCAAGATCCGAAGGCCACTCGAGGATAAGGATTAATGAATATAAGGTGGTAGTGTAGTATGAGTATAAGTTTATTAGAATTTGATTATTTGAGGGGACGACTCAACAAGAACTTGTTTACATTGGACTTAAGTTCCACCATGCTATAAGGAAGCAGGCTAGCAGAACAGCAATAGACGGGCAGAATCTTTGTTCGTGTAATCTGACATTAGATTTAGGCACAAATAGAAAGCGAAGGTCGTTACAGGTGTTGTAGGTAGTTGAGTGTTTTGTGAATATTTGGCGAGGGAAACTCATGGGTCGGAACATAGACAACTACTTTCCATGAAAATCACGATAGAGCAGGAACAGGATCCAGACGTCCTTTTTGTGGGAAAGAGATTGCAGGGAAGAGGAAATGACATTACCCACTAGATTTCGAAGCCGACTTTGAACTCTATCGTGCATTGACAGAGAGAAGCCCCTGACCAGATGTGGCAACAGTACTCCATTTTAAAACGTACTTGACACTCATGCAGATAGAGAATTGCATCGGCAATAAGATATCTATAGGAGCAGCAGAATCGTGCAACTATTTTAACCGTGCATGATTCTTGTAATATCAGAAAGGAATTATCTATACAAATTTAAAACTAGTTTTTGTATTTCTATAATAATAAACTCCTGTGTGTTGAAGGTTGTAACTCGACAGCTATGAGCGACTTGCTATGTAAATTGCATTGGAGTGGAAGTGGACCTACATTTGTTTAGAATTAAGTTAATTTATTATTCAGATCGGGTAGCTTGCAAATATTTTTTTTTACCGCCGGAGATCTTGCTTATGTTGTCCTGTAAACAAGCTCCTGCTGATTGTCTTGGAGAAAATCAAATTTGACGCTAGCGTGAGGCAGTTGAACGTTCCGTGTTGTGTATTTATTAGTTAAGTACCATAACCTTCAGGTACGCCCACGGCGAACTGACTCAACTTTTTTTTTCAGCAAATCATGATTATGAAATATTCTACATTGTCATATTGCATTTGTTTCCCTTCACTGCATGAGAAAAGTAAATGTCAACACAGTTTATAGTTTATTTCACCAGAAAAAGATGCAAATAACTATATTAAGTACGGAAATGCAAAAGTCTTATGCATGATATGAAAAGAATCTGGAATCTTAGGAAGATCTCGATATTATAATAGTTACAGGAGCAATCAAACTCATCAAAAGGAAATTCTAAAACTACCTGGTAAACCAACCAGTAAACCAAGTGCAAGAGAGATTAAAACAATTGTCCTTAAAGGGAAGATTATAATTAAAAAAAAAGCCTGATTGGATGTATGATATAGGGTGTGAAAATCTGATACCCGATAGGATTTTTTTTCAATTGGAATAAAACCATAAGAAAATTGAAAATAAAGAGAGTAAACTAATCTGTATAGTAATATTATAGTGTATGTGTCATTTTGTGTGTCATGCTTAATTTTTTTTTCTTCGGAGAGAATGTCTTTTAATTGTTATGACATTCCGTTTCTTGTAATAAATAATGTTTACCAAGAATTCTTCAAACGATTTTGTTTCAATTTCGATTGTAGCTGACGGAACTCAAATCGGCTATTTTTTATAAGCAATTTTGCGAAATATTCTTCATAGGTTTTTGTTTCGATTTCGATTTTAACTGAAGAAACTAAAGTTTATATATATATATATATATATATATATATATATACATATATATATATATATATATATATATATATATATATATATATATATATATATATTAGGCCCCGCTAATCGAGCAGAGATGTCTCGTGTTACGGGGTTCAAATCGTTCAACTGGTATTAATCGTGACACCCTGCACTGAAGATTCCCGAAAGGATAAAACACTAGTATCTGTAGGTATTTAATTATTATAGTAAAAAAAAAATAATCATGACAGTCCCTTTAAGAAATTCGTTTCTTATCGTTGAGCACTTTTAGTTGAATTAAAGTCGGTCAATTTTACCCTTATGCATAGATCATCGTATAACGATTAGATCAATGCCTGACTGATGTAAATGAACATTTAAAATTAAAATGTTTAAATTAAACGTTATTTCACGCTGTTAATGGTAGCCGAATAGATTAGGTCTCCGCTAATCGAACCAGAGATGTCTCGTGTCGCGGGGTTCAAATCGTTCGACTGGTATTAATCGTGACACCCTGCACTGAACATTCCCGAAAGGATGAAACACTAGTGTCTGTAGGTATTTAATTATTATAGTAAAAATGATTATATATATATATATATATATATATATATATATATATTCTTCATGAGTTTTGGTTTCTGTTTGAATTCAAGTTAATACACCAAGTAATATGGATATATGTTCTTATTTTTAAAATCACAACTTTACAATATATAAAAATCGATAGAAAATTGACTCTATAATAATATGCATACGAAAACTTCATTAATAAAATATCATATATAAGTGTATTTTACGACCGGGCTACACCGGGCGTCTCTGCTTACTTTGATAAATACTTTTGCAGTATTAACAAAAGAGCTACAATGATATAAGGGCGTCTTAATTTAAGCTGAACATCCACAGAATAACAACATGAATATATTATATATTAAAGAGTCCACTGTGGAATTTCCACAAGTTCCGCTAGTAAATATATATAAAACTTTTATCGCTTTTACATTAAACCTCTTCGCATTTATGTCACACAAATCAAGATAGGTACGTAACGTGTAAAGCTGATCCAATTACGACATAGGTGACGTGTCGGATTTTCGGTCAGATGCTCTCGTTTCGCAGCAATTAGATTGACATATTTATATTTGAATACATATCGAACGCGAGTTGATTTTTTTTCATATTTTGGAAAAAATATATAAAATTGGTAAAAATACTTAACCTGTGTTATTTTTTTCTACACCAATGACATGGTTCTTCAGTTTTTAGTGTATAGCACATTTAACGTGTTCTTCTCTTTGTTTCTTTTCCCATATAAATGGACATAAATAAAAATATAGGGACCGAAACAAAATTCATAGATAACTAAATATACAGGGAAACGGTAGGGAGCCTCATCTACTTGATGACCGCAACAAGGCCTGGCATATGTTACGTTGTAACAAAGCTACCTCAGAACTTAAGAGGTTTACTACGTCACGGACCGCATTTATTTCTTGGCTGCCATCTTGGTTACTGATCTGAACTACGCCGCCATTTTTGTTCAACACAATGTCTCAAAACTTAACAATATTAATACGTACTCCTCTCGGGTTTTGATGCTAAACTTTTACTATCTAACATTATCTGGTCTATAAAGTATATACACATACAAACACATATAGTGTGTTTCAAAGAAAAAATGGTTGCATGTGTGTCGTCTCATAAGAGTGGATCTAATGAGTAAATTAATGATGTTTAAATAAGCACTTTGGACAGTGTACTTATTGCTCTTTGAATTTTGTGGATTGTTTCCGAAAATTCATCACTCAGAATAAAACATACATGTACAACACATGGAAACAATTATTCTGAATTCGTTTACCGATCAAAAAAGGCACGTCTAAATATCTCGTGTTTGACAAATTATATACTTCAAAGGCGAAACCATTGTTCTTTTATATATTAAAATCAGCAAAAAATTATTTATTAAATGTTCAGTTACATGTTTCAAATTTTATTTGAATTGTATCAGATATTATATTTATGATTGGTTATTTTGGATAAGTGAATATTTTAGAAATAGACGGATGGATAACAAAATCTTTACACTGAATTGGGTTTATTTTGTGCAGCCTGGTAACTTGTTTCTCTTTTGTTATCCTCTGGTTATCACAGTTTATGACTGATGCTTTTGATAAAGAGAAAAATTGCTATTCACTCGCTTCGGATATATTCATATGAAAAGTATTGGCTAGTATTTTTAGCTTATTACATCAAAGGTTTTATGTGCTTGAAGCAATTTTCATATACAATATGTAAGCCTAAACGACCGCATATGCTTATTCATTAGTGAACAAATAGAAAATGATGATTCAGTTATAATAGGTTTGAAACAGGAGGGCCCACGTTAAACTAGCCCGATCTCTCTTCTCTTTCTCTTATCGACAGACTGACACCAAAAGACAGAATGAAATTCTTCTGCCAACAAGATGGCGCTACATGATACACGTCTTACAGATAACTGATGCGAGTTCATGACATGTTTACGGAAAAGAGAAAGCAAAGGGCTATGGCCACCACGTTCCCGGACTTGTCATCATGTGATTCTTATCTTTCTGGAGACTTAAACAAAGTTTATGCAAGTAATCCTCAATCTATACCGACTAACGGAGAACATTACCAACGCTAACAGAAGAGTCACCGGAGGAGATCTACAGGCCGTATCTGCAAACGTTGTTAAACGTGCGCAGAAATGCATAGATATAAACGGGGAGCATTTCCAGCCTATTTTATAACGCTACAGATAATGTAAACAATGCTACAGGTAATTAAAAAAAATGTTCCTCCTATCTACTACATTTCTGGGCTACTTTTTAGCGTGCAACCCTGTGTGATTTTTTTCACGTAGAATGATTATGTAGGTGATGTCGATCATAATGACATTAACTAATTTTAATTAATGGAAAATATTTGATAGATTTTATTAACTTATTACCTTTATGCGAAATTAAAAAAAAAACAATTCTGGTGCAAGATAGATGACTGAGCTTTAAAAATTCAAGTCCCTGTTTCGAATCTTGCTTTAAAAAAAGTGTTCTTATTTTGTTTAATCTCTGGGAGAGGGTATCCTACTAGATGCAAGAAATTCACCTGCTATCCAATTTATTTCAATCAAGACATCGTTTAAAATTTTAACCACCTCTTAAAGTTGAACTGTTTGAATACATCTTGCACTTTGTTCACCATGTAAATTTTGCAGATACTTTTTGGCATTGCTTTTTCATGAACCCAGTTGCTCCTATAATGACTTGAATGATGCAGATCTTCCTAAGTATCTAGTTTATTTTTCATGTCGTCTATAACACTGTGTTATTTCGCTATTTTTCCTCTCACAGCTGTGTTTAACACCGCATCATTGGGGACACTAATTTAACTTAAGTGGCTTTTGTCTCCGCCTTGTCTCATATCATTTTCAGGTTTGAACAGTCCATCTTCCAAATACGTAACTGTAAGTGTTGCATAGTCACAGTGGATGGTGTATGACGTATTTCTAATCGTCCTTGCTGGTATATGTTCGCATGACCCGCCGCTGCATTCACATTCAACTTTTTACAAATAATCCCGTGGAAATACTTATGAACCTCATTCTGCTGTATTGTATAATAGCCATTTTCTCGCATAACACTACAGTTGAATGTTAAGTGGCTCACACTCTCCATATCCGTGTTGTAGAGTCTACACATGTTGTGATTGATGAGACCAATCATTTTCTTAAAAGCATTTGTCATCATCAGCAGACATTAGAATCCTCATCTTATAGTTTTCAGTCATTCGTTAGTTTTCTTTATTTATAAAACCATTGGGTGAATTTATCTAGAAAAGACTTGGCACGCTATGGGTTGGCACAGTCTTTTAGTATTTGCAATCAATGTTCTTGGTGTATTCTTGCCGACTATTTTGGCTGTTTCTAGATCAGTCTTGTTTTGTGACTCTGTATTATTTGTAATACGAACTCGCCTACAATTTTTGCCGAGTTTAGTGATTGAGGTTGCTCTGCTGTCTTTGTCGTTATGTTGGTGCACCATTCTGAGGTTTGGATTTTGGAAGCTCGTCGGATATTTCCAGGTACTCTCAATAGTAACACAATTGTGATTGCCAATCTTTGGTGCCTGTATACAGTTGGTCCTATATAAAAAAAAGTGTTTTCAAGAAAAATCTTAGAATTTTTTTCTGATGTACGTACCTGTGACAGCACGAAGATGTCATATTCCAGAAAATTTCGTAAGTCGATCAAGCATTTTTTTATTTAAGAAAATACAGTTTTATAACACATTTTATCGAAGTATTAGATGTGTCACCTAAATTCTGTGAAACAATTATTTTTTTTTATTTTTATAATTACATTTTCACCCCGTACAAGGCACACTGCCACTTTGATGTAGGTGGCTACTATCAGGGACATAATCTACAGAGGTACTATGTAGGGATTTGGGCAGCAAGATGTCGATTCACGTTACACTTGAACTTCTGTTTGTCAGTTCAGTGTGAGAAACAGGGAAACAGAAGGGAATTCCAAAGTCTATCAGTTCTGGGGAAGAAACTACTGGTGTAGAAAGCTCTCTTACATCTAGGGATCTCTACTGTGTAGGGGTGGGATTAAGCTGCGTGTCGTGTTTGTCGGGGGTGTTTACGTCGAGGGGGTACAGGTGCTTGCAGTTCGTCGGAGACTTCACCATTAAAACACATGTAGCACAGGCAGAGGTATGGAACATTTCATTGATAGGACAGAGGCTGAAGCTTAGATGACAGTTCAGGAACTATCAGGTTGGAGACTCTCTTTTGAACCTAGTCTATGAGCGAGAGACTAGTGGAAGATGCGCCAGCCTAAATAGGACAACAATACTCCATGCATGGGCGTATGGTGACCTTATAGAGGTACAGGATACTTTCGGGCGTTCCTAGCTTTTTAAATTGATCCCCAATTTTTAAAATCTAACATTTCTTCATATTTTGGAGACTACTCGTTTGCCGGAATTGTAAACGTTATTTTTGTTTTTAGTGCCCCCGAAAATCTTTAAAAGTGTGAATTTTTATGTTTGTTTTCCCCGAGGGGGGAGAGCGATTATCGGCCCTTGTTTAACGACAGGTGTCGCCAGCAGCATATAATTTAAATTAAGATGGCGACACATCTAATCCTTCAATAATAAAATTATACATTCACTACTTGATCGATTTATACGACTTTTGCAGTATGGCATCTCCTGCGGTGACATGTACATACATCATAATGATTTTTAAATATTTTTCTTAAAAAATTATTTGTAGGCCCAATTGTAGACAACCACACAATTTTCTTAGGAATCCATACCTACTTTTCCTCTGGACAGATGCAATTACGGCAGACATTTGTTTCTGAATGTAATTCTGTGCAACGTCAATTTTCCACGTTACGTCCAGTTTGTATATCCCTCTTTTTCACCAGTCACTGAGACCAAAGCTACATGTTATTACATAATTGACTAGTTGGTTAACTGCAATGAGTTTGTTTATCTTTGTAACTTCTATTTTGCAGATTTTCCTTACACAGCGTGTATATTCACTTCCATTTTTTCTCATCTTGTCATCCTAAATTGAATTAGACTCAGATATGGTATTTCTATTATTCCTTCTCATCTATATCCTTGATATCAGTATATTTATGAAGCTGTATGTTTTTTTGTTTGGATCTTCTTCCCACCTATAAAAGGGCACTTGGTACATTTATCAAAATTAATTTTCATTCTAATTCTAGAGTAATTATGTATAACTTGGATAAGTCGACGTCAGTCAGCATCTGAGCTGCCATACAACTTTAGGTCATTCATAAAGAGTAGGTTATTTAATATTTGGTTCAGATCTTGTTGAAGGCGTTTGCCTAGATTGTAGGCATCCTGTTTATTTTTGAGTATTTTGCTTAACTGATCTATCGGCACGTAGATAAGGAGAACATAGATAGACTTTCTCCTTAAACAATTCCTCTTCTAATTCTGATATTGAGGATTTTTACAGTTCCATAAGTGTGGCTTAATGTCATGGTTTTCGCCATATTTTTATAGATTGTCATTGTCTCATTGATTACTGAATGTGGCAAACAAACATATAACGTTCGGTAATCAATCCAGGCCATACTTAGTTTCTTTTGATTTTCTTAAATATCCCAAGAAGACCCCTGGTTCCAAAACACTTCTACATGCAACGTGATTGGTCTTTTCCCAAGTTTGCTCTACAGGAGTGGCGGTGAGAGATGCTGTCTGCAACTAGGCCAGTGACCAGCGTGTATGTAGTAGTGAAACAGCATAGGCGTCTGTAACTTACTAAGATCTTATGTTTCACTCCGGTTGTATCATATTTAACAGCCATGTTGGCGTAGCCTATTCACCCATTAATAGTCTTAAGCATGTTCTCCATAGTGATGTTACGTGTTTAAGCCAGAAATATGGTAACTTATCTATGCCATGATTTTCAAAAATTCTGACTCCACTCAGTTTTTGATTGCTTATGTATGTATTAGTGATAAAACGATTCCAATATTTTCCTGAATCCAATTCCCATTTCCGATGCAATTATCGATTTCGATTCTTAATAAATATCTAAATATTTTACTATAAAGTCATTACTTCCCCGCAATCATTGTACAAATACATGCTAAAGGTGCATATATTTTCTTAAATCTAAAAACACAGTTGTGATTGGGGTTATATATAGATTTTAATTTTACTGATAGTTTTTAATCTAAAAATACTTATTAATTGATCATTACTACAAGCGATGGAAAGTTTTGCTGTAATAAAAAGAAAAATTAAAAAGAATCGTTATTGCATTGGAAAATAAGCACACACTTTTCCCATTTCGATACTCCATATATTCCGATTTTTCCGATTTCTTATTCCAATTCCGATTAATCGTTCCAAATCTAATATATAAGTATATATGCGTATATATGTATATATGTGCATGTATATAAATATATATATATATATATGCATATATTTATATAAATACATGTATATATATATACAATATATATATATATAATATAATATTTATATTCGTCGATATATATGTAAATGTGGAAATGTATATTATGCATATATATATACATGTGTACACATGTATATTTATATATTCTTGTGTAAATGTCTTAATATGTGTGTGTAGTAAGGTTTTATGTGTATACGCGTATGTGTGTGTATATATGTAAATATATATATATGTACACTTGTACGAATATATATATATATATATATATATATATATATATATATATGTATATGCTTATGTTATGATATTTCAATATAAATGCATATATTGATATGTAGAAACCGAAACTGATTCCATATATGAAGCAGAACTTTACTATGAATATCTTGCTATTCTCAATTCAAAAATGTAGTATCATATTTATGTTTTCATGAAATCATCATCCCCTTCTGTACATATTAGTTTACATATAATATCTGTTCTGTAAGAATTATATCATATTTTCTGTGATCACGTTTATCCTGTTACAGGGAGTGTTATATCTGCTTTTTTGTTATAATACAATCCTCCCAAGCATTAACGTCGTTCTGAGGGATATATAGTATCTGTTCATTTGTCAGTAGATGATGCATCCGGTTCTTACATTTTTCTATTGAAGGGAATAGTGTTGCATCATTTCAGATATCCCAGGCATTATTTTATTCGGAAAGTGTGCATTCGCTATACATGCTAACAAGAATACCCTACCAGAATGACTTTTTATAGTATTCCTAATAATTTTTAAATCATGTTTTTATTCACAAATATGACTTTAATTAGTGTCATGAACTTGTCGCGATTTTAATAAAATAACGTTATTATATTTTTAACAAGCGGGTTTCACATTAAAATTGTAATGAGACGAATCGTTATCCGTGTATCATTTTTTTTCTATTCATTCACGCTCATAATTTTTAAATCAAATGTGTTCTTTTTTAGACAGCAACAATCGCCCAGTTATAACTTCATCAAATTCTCCAGTGCAAATATCACAAAGATTGCATAATACACTCATTATTTTTTTATCTGGAATCTTAGAACAGACACCATTCATAATGATTCAGTATAATTGTTTTTGACATCTCGAAAATGATTATTGGCTGCATGGATATATGCTAGAATTATGTAATTAAATGTAATCATAAAAGAGAATGAATGCGTAAAAAAGGTATTCATGTCTATAAAATACAAAAGACTGACGAGGAAGATCAGTGGTGGATTGCACTGCATGTCGGCTAGACCTGCCGAGATCAAGTTCACTTCAGAGGTGACGCATATCGTTCAATATGATCTTCAGAAAATAATGACTGAATGTTTTTCTCTCGAACCTATTTTGAAAATTTATATACTACGTAATTCCAGGGGTGAGGTAGCCAATAAAGTTGTAACGAGGTTAATACAAGATTTCTCCTTAATAAAGCAGGGCAAGATATACTTTTATTTGTCATGTTACAGAAGCATGACTGGCATTACACATTAATGAGTATGTTTTTTTCTTTATGCCATATCTCCGAAAGAATGAATCTGGATGCTTTTGTAAAAAATATAAAAGGTGTGTATGAATGTATATATGTATGCATATATGTATGTATGTAGGTATGTATGTATGTGTGTATGCATATATGTATGTGTGCATGTATGTATGTATTTATGTATGCATATATGTATGTACGGCATAATCGCGTTGACACACCGGTTCTCGTCAGCTCACCGAAGTTAAGCAGCGCGGCCCTGGCTAGTTTCAGATAGGTGACTATTTTTGGAATTCTAGGCGTTGTATGTGCTTTCCGCTTATCTTGGTGTTATTTCAAGTCGTCCTGTACCTCCCCTTGCCACTGGTAGTTAACAATATCGACTAAGGAGAGGTGCGGGTGGAAATTGCGCGATCCTTTCCACAAAAATTTCACGCGCAGGCACACTTACTGTGGGTATCTATAGACTGTCAAGACGGAAGGAAGCATTTTTATAGAAAATATAAATCAATATGTAACTATTGAATGAGTATATAGTGTAAATATTTTTATTCACTCCTACGTCAAACGATTAATATGAATTTGGGTAATATTAATTTGGATTTAATTGTATGCAAATGAAGTAAAATCGATATTTACTGCTCATATGTAGCTTCAGAATTTCATAGGCAAATGTATTCTAAGGGTTCCAGAATTCTATTAGCCTTTGTAGATGAGTTTGTTGCTGTTTAGCATTATTGAATTCTTTTATAAAATCAGATTATTGTTGGTCTTCCTTTCTTTGATATCTGTCTAGTTAGAATTCTTCCCAGAAACACTTCGAATACTTTCACGGGGAACCACATGAAGATTGTCAAAATCCCTATGTGAGAGTGTTTTTATAGTAGAGCACAGATTCGAACTTGAATCATCCAGGTTGTCAGTTTCCCACCGTCACTTTGAGGTCCGGAGAAATCGCCCCTTATCGGAAATGTCATGACTAAATTATAAGGTATCAACCGATGATTTACACAATACGTTTTGAAGGAAGTGGCTGTTAGATTATAATTTTCTTCCGTTTTTCGTCAGTTTTATATCCTAGGAACAAATGCTATGTTCATTTCATGTTTCCATCTGCGTCAATATGGAATTAATCCTTATGTAATTAGTCGCGTCATCTTCTATGATGTAAAGCTCACCTGTCTGTTTAATGCATGTATGTATGTATGTATGTATGTATGTGTGTATATTTGCCTAAATTTGTCCTTTTCGTTTGGTAGTTTCATGCCTTCTGTTGTCTCCTTTCTTAGAACTAGTAGTACGCACTTTTCCATACCAAACTCCATTTGGATATCCTAGCTGAAGATCCTAATAGTGTTTATAAGTGTCTCTAGTTCTTTTTCGGTCCTTGCAAAAAGTTTCAGGTCGTCCATGTACATTAGCTGGTTCATTGTTTCGTCTGTATTAGAGAACTAGATATCTAGCTTAGCACTTTCTAAGTATATTTTTCAGGGGTATCATTGCTATTGTAAACAGCAATGATGATAGTAAATCTCTTTTGAAGATGCCTCTTTGCATGTCAATTTCTGTTATGTATTGCCTATCAGCTGTCAATTCCAGTCTCCATGTTCTCATTGCATTTTCTACTATATTGGTTATCCTGCTTGGTATTTTATACATTTGTAAGCATTCTATTATCCATGTTTGTGGGATCTTGTCGTATGCCCTTTTGTAGTCGATCCATGCAATGGCTAAATTCTTTCTCCTTCTTTTTACATCCTATACGACCTTTTGATCTATGTGTTCATTTATTTCCTCTCTGTTTCTAGGGGAGAAGTCCACGATTATTTAGCGAGTGGTCGATTTGTCCACTTCAGTTGTGCTGTTCCTATTTACAATACCTCCCCATGGAACAGAGTTAGAAACCATCTTCGTTTTTTTAATGTGGATAAAAGGAACAAAAATAAAAATTGTCTCAGTCGTAAAGGATTTTTCCTCCACTGACAGAGAACACGAAGTGCAACATCTGAAGAACAGATACTACACTTTGATCTGGACCCGAAGGTCAAGAAGCGTACTTCAATTGTGCTGTTAATATTTTCCACATAGTGCGTAAGCACGTGACAGGTCTATAGTTGATGGGAGTGGTTCATTTCATTGTGTCCTTCTGTATTATTATTATTATCATTATTATCATTATTATTATTATTATTATTATTATTATTATTATTATTATTATTCACAACTACAGACCTAGTTTAAAATGTATAATTATTTTATTGTATTGCTATTCCAATATTTATATTGAATTCTACTTTGCTTCAGTTGTGGCATACCACAAAATGAGAAAAAGAAAACTTGCTTTGTTTTATTTTTATAATTCGCAACAAACACAAAATGATGCAACTTCCGGGAGGTGTAATGTAATTAGAGTCATTCGTTTCTTTTTCCTCCGCCATTTTACATTTGCAATTCTGGATTTATTTTATGTGGAATTGTTTGTTGCCCTCGGGTTCTTTTGTTAAATAAAGGCAAAAAAAAAAAAAAAAACGTGCATTTTAAGGTCACGTGGAATAAGCTGCTTCCGAACACCTTGAATGTATTTATTTATTAATTCCTCTTCATTGCTTGTTTAGAGCTCTCAAATTTCTCTCGTTTAACGAACACATTGGCAAGGGCTTATTAGATTTTAGAATTTCGGATGCGTCGAGGCATATCTAGGAGAGGCATGCCCCGTCGGTCGAACGCCCAGTCACGCTTAAGTTTGATATCGAATTGATCGGTCAGTCACGCTTATGTTTGATATTGCATTGATTCGGTCAGTGCCACTTTTGGTTGATATAGCATATTCCTCGGTCAACATGCAAATTGGTAGAGGTATCATGTTCAGACACGCGTGATGTATGTTTTTCATGCTTACCTGCTTTGTGGTTGTTTTGTTTTACGGCATATAAACCCGTTTCGTACTATTTAATGCCGCATTCAATATTTTCTGCAAATGTTTTTATGTTTCAAGTTCTTAACATCTCTAAATATTTATTGATGATGTTGGGTTTGGTTGTCCTGTTTTACGGCATATCAACGCTTTTCTAGTCATTTAATACCGAATCCAATGATTTTGAAGAATGGTTTATGCTTTAAGGTCTTCATATTTTAAAATTTATTCAATGTGTTTTGTTTTGTTGTACTGTTTACGGCATATCAACACTTTGCGGGCTATTTAATACAGAATCAAATGATTTTGGAAAAGTGTTAATGCTTAAAGTTCCTTAGATCTTCAAATATTTACTCATGTTTAGTTTTGTTTAATAGACGCATATTGGTGTGTAGGGCTTTTGCTTTCCAGAAAAGGATGGAGATTGTCACAGAGAAAGGAAAAATCAATGACATTGATATTTGGTACATTTTATGTCAAGAAGCCAAGATCTTCAGACAACCTGGTCTGATAGCACTGGTTAGTTGCATTTCTATAATGAAAACATGGATTAATAATGTGCGCATCTCTTTTTATATTCATAAAATTGTCTTTGTCAGCTTATGTATCCATTTATTTGTTTATTACAATTGTATGAAAAATATGTTGTTTTTCACAGTAAAATAGCGAATAATTTGCTCGTGGGACATACAGATTAAAACGATAGAAGTGATATACAAACGTTTTTGATAAACCAGAGTAGCTTTCTCAAAGTTTAAATAGCATTTACAACGATTTGCCATACTTACGTTTACGTTGCATGTTTATTGTATTATTGCATTGTTTATTGCATGTGTATTGTATTATTTATATTATAGAATATTACATTCTATAATATAAATCTGACCCGTCTGTTTAATGTATGTATGTATGTATGTTTGTATGTCTGCTTAAACCTTTTGACAGATGCCACAGATTTTAAAAAAATATGGACTCTTTTGAAGCTCGACTTTTGGACGACAAATATAAAAATTTAGTTAAAAACACTAATTCCTTCACCCTCAACTGGGAACTTGTATGCAGGAAGAGGTTGTTTTCGCCGATATTTTCGAAAGTCATCCCCTCTTTACGATTGTTTTGCCTTAATTTAAACATTCGTCACTTCCGGTTTGGCGATGGGCGCAACAGCAAGCCGTGACGTTTTTTTTTTGTCATGTTCTTTTCCAGCTTCCCAGTACGGGTTCGAGGCTTCCTGCCTGCCTACTACCATTTTTCATGCTCAACCTCTAAATACCTGAGCAACGCCGGGCACTCAGGCTAGTATAGAAAGCAGTTACAAAAATTTTTCGTATTCATCTATAAGATAATTTGTATACGTCTGTATGTCTGTGAAACTCGTGTTTAAAATGTGATTTTTCTCAGGCGCACGTTTCAGAGTTTGTCCAGAATTCCCTTTTATGAGACAACAAAAATAAAGAAAAATATATATGGTGTCAGTACCCGTGACGAAAAGAAAATAGCATACATTTAAACAAAACAAGTAAATTAATCATGACGTTTTATTTTTATAAATTAAACCATATTTAAAAGAATTTGAGATTTTCAAGGTTTCCTCTCTTACAATGTTAGAAATGACATTTAAAAATCTTACAACTTTGGATAGCTTGAAGACTGTTATTGTTATTGTTGTATAATTATCTCTTTACATTGCTATTCCCATATTTATGGAGAGTTCGATTTTTCTACAGTTCTAGCATACCACACAATGAGAAAAAGTAAAGAAAATGGCGTCACAGGATGGTTGAGCGTAGGTTAGATAATGAATTTGATTTTTTTTTGTTTAATAGAACTTCTTGATCAATTTACGTGGTATTTGTGTGCATCACCGGTACGTATATATACACGCTTTTATTTAGTTCTTTTTTTATTTCCTAAGTAGAATCTGTACAAGCACCTACTTTTTAATTTGTTGACTATGCACATCGTAAGTGTTAAATAGTATTTTTATCACTATTGAATACTTACCTAATTGTAAAGTCTTTTTTTTTAATCAACCAGTATATACTGCTTCAATTTAAAAGAACATTTATGTCAGTCTCTCATGTTTATGTGCGGAATATCATTTTCATCATCATCGGGTTGTTTTAAGATTCATCTGAGCATATCTACATGAGGTACTGTCAATCATCCCGATTTTCAAGCTTAAGTTCGTCATTATAAATCGCTTACATTTAAAATGAATGTTCATTGGCTTCTTATCGTGAAATAGTTTTCGTCTAAAAACGCGCAAACTGAATAGACGTACCTGGTTTAAGATAGTTCTCATTATTTCCTGAGAAGTATTCGTATGTTTAATTTGAAAAGTAATTTTCGTTAATCTATCACGCTTAAATAATTCAATAAATTTATTAGATGTCAGATGCGTCCAAACTTGTCTACATGTTTCTTTCTTAATCTGTGATGATTTAGATTTAAATAGAATTTTCGTTGGTTTATCATAATTAAGCTTGATAAAACATATTTGTCTGTCATGCTAAAATGTGGGATAGTATTTTAAAATTTTATAGACGCATCTGATTTTAGATGCGTCCAATGATATCTACATACTTTTTTGTTTATCATACGTGATAATTAAGTTGGACATATATTTCTTCTTGTTCTGTCATGATTACACATTAAATAGTTCTGTTGTTGTTCTGACAGGATTACGTTTGAAATAGAATACTTGTTGATTTGTTATTAAGTTTTAAATATTTTCGATGGTCTGACATGAAATTAGAATATTTTTTATCATTAGATGCGCAAATTGAAAACATCCTATTTTATTTGTATTACTTGAATTCATCGGACTACTGTTCTAATCTTGAGTGTGGTTTTCAAAAGTGATATTCTCCTGAAGGTTGAAGGTTCAATCCTCAGTGTGGGCTACTGAAAAATACAATTGCGAATTATTTAGACCATCTATCCAGTCATGGCTAACGGAACAAGAACACGCTAACCCCGTTAAATGAACAAACGGTTCCGCTCGAAATTCCGTTCCAATTCCTGAGTTCGACAGGCATTCCAGACTTCACAAGATAAACCTGAAGAAGGTCAGAGGTTACATCGACGGAAACGTTGTGAAAACACACTCAAAATTAGAACAGTATTCCGATGAATCCAAATAACCCGCATCTAAAAAATCCAGAAATGTCATTATCTTTTAAATGCGATACAAAATCACAAGAAAGATGTCATTCGGTCGATTTGTCATACTCTAGTTTGAAATTGCATATCCGTCAATTTATCAGGCTGCATTTTGAAATAGAATTTGCCGATGTATATGTGGGGGGCATTTTCTTTCTCGATCAATCGCAAGGTCACACTTAATATTACATTTAGATAATTTTTAAAAGCTTGATAATAGAAGAACGTCATAAATATGCTGAGGCATAAAAACAGTTTCATATTGCTTTTGTTAAATATTATTAATTGATATTATTATATAATATTATTAAATGTAATTAAATTTATATTATTATGTAATGTTATTAAATAATAATATTCTTAAATGATGAGTCTAAGTGAGAATTTCCTCAGATAATCAGAACTCTGACACTTTCATGGCACATTTACTATTGATTACACGCTGGTAAGAATCGTTTTTTTTTGTTTTGTTTTTTTTGTATTTTGATTAAGTTTATGTATCCACGGTCTCGAGTATTTCGCTACATGTGTGTGTTCATAGATATATATTTTATTTGTGATGTACGTATTGGATACCAGAAAGTATATCTATACACATATGCGTGTAGTGACTCCGTGTAGGAGACATGCCGTTATTCATAATACAGAAAAAAAACAGGGCTGTTACTAGCGTGAAATTAATGGTAAACGAAATAGTTAGTGCTGGTTATCTGGGAAAACTTTCTGTCACTCAGATTTATCATTTATTATATTATCATTTAATAATCCCTATATCTATAAAAGCAGGAATGTTTGTGAGGACATTTCTCAGGCGATGTACTTAATGACTTTTTGATGTACAGACTTCAGATTTTGTATGTAAGGTATAAAGACATGTGGAAAGCTTATAAATGAATTTTAACCCGTAAGAAACCCGTAAGAATTTTAACCCGTAAGAAAGATCGCTACATGGTGAGGGGGGAATCGAACTTTTATCTGTTTGTCAACTGCTTACCAAATGCGCACACGAAATCGTTCACGTGACGAATTACTTATGTTTAGAATAAGTAGGCTTGTAAACACTTTTTTAAATAGTTATGGTACTGTCTTTAGGTTTTGGTTTCGATCTAAGCTCGAGTATAGATTTTTACTTTCAATAAGTGAACTCGTTTAGAAAAAACAAACTGCTCGCGTGCATATGTCTGCTTCTTTCGGGATTTTTTTTCTTCATTTTTTTAAAGAAAATTAATGTTACGTTTAATACCTACGAGATTTCTCTTTGGAATAAATAAGAAATCTTAATTAATGAAAATATAATATTTATGCGTATTTTACGATCAGGTAACGTCGGGTGGCCTGCTACTATTATATAATAATATAAATGTATTATTTTGTAATAATATATGATAATACGAATTAGTAACAGTTATTATATAATTTTATCAGATAATAATATATTTTAATGTAAAATTAGTGCATTTGTTGTTAGATAAACACGACACCAGTACAAATTCCATACCCGTTTTGCGTCGGCTTCTCTCAAATAATATTGCTACTTTTAAAGTGTGCTATTCTTAATTGTACATGTGAACACTAACTGGATTTTTCATGGAAATAATACACTGTTTAGTAATATATAAATAACACATCCAAATAAAACTACTTCTAATGCGTAAATTAATCTTTCACGTGTGCTTCTATGGCCGCGATCATTAATATTACCAGCATTCAGGACGATCACTCCCACGCAAGGTTGTTGAAGTTTAAAATTCTATTTTATTCGTTAAACCCTCAGACTTGATAGACGTATTTTATTTTAGTTACATCTAACCCGTTCTTTCAGCGAATCTTTGCCTCCGTCGGTTTGCCACACTTGTTTGAAATTGCATTTCTAGTTCTAAACACACAGATTGAATGGACGCAACATTAGGATGCTGGCTTTTTATTCAGCATTCTTGTCGATTTTGCATGTGTTTAAGAAAAATCGAAATTGAATCTAGTAAGAGAAAAATCGTTTCGGATTATGGATATCGTTAAGATGTTTTTAGCGAATTCACACACGAAGGTCGATGAAGAATATTTTCCCATAAAGTTCCGTGTTATTGGTCTATCAGGAATTGAAATTAACAGAAAACATAATTTAACGAAAATCAAAAGAGAAAAAAATGGTTATTGATTCAGATTATTCATCTATAATGACATTGTGCTCTAGCCTTATTGTAATGGGGCTACTGTGTCAGTATGTTTCTAACCAAAACATATATGAATTATAACTAGAAATTTTATAGTCTTATCTTTTATATATAGTTATATCGCCGATGATCAGCGCATTACTATTCAGTGGTCGTTTAATGCAAACACTTGCCAAACGATATTATATTACCATATTTGTTCAAAATTAACATTATTATCCAAGCACTCTGGTTAAAGTTTCTAACAAAATCATATATGTATTTAAACTAGCAAGACCCATAGATATACTACAGTTGTTCATTCATATGTTCTATATTGTTGTTTAAAATACTTCTATTCAATAAACTAGGCGATGAATGTACAGCGGCGTACGTAAACAATCCCAGGTATGTATCTGGGGACAGGGTTAACTGGCTGAAAGGGATGCACACCCGAATCAAGACGGAAAACTACAAGGAACTATCGTCTTTAATGACCTTCCCGAGATTACCAAGACACTAAAATTTAACAATCAGCAGGGCGGCTTACGATGCTTATGATGATGATGATGATTATGATGACGGTTCAATAGGTGTCCGACGCGAACACCGCCTAACGGTATTATTGTTCCATATTTGTTCAAAGTAAACATTATCTAAGCATTCTAGTTAAAGTAGATTCAGTGTGAGTTTGTACTAATTGTGCAAAATTATTAAAGCACAAACATGTTAAACAAGCTACCCCTTTAATCATCAGAAAATGATAAGTCTCAGCAACTGAATATAGGAAAGCAGAACCGTTATCTGAGAAAAGCCATGATATTTGTCAATAAAACCCGCGAGGATATATATATATATATATATATATATATATATATATATATATATATATAAATATATATATATATATATATATATAAAACAAATATTCACATATGTTAATACAAGCTACCCCTTTAATCAACAGAAAAGGATAAGTCTCAACAACTGAATATAGGAAAGCAGAACCGTCATCTGAGAAAAGCCATGATATTTGTTAATAAAACCCGCGAGGATATATATATATATATATATATATATATATATATATATATATATATATATATACTAGCTGTACCCGGCCACGCGTTGCTGTGGCTCAGTTTGTTAAAATGGAACACATGTGAAAGTAGAGAAAAGTTTGATTCTTTTTTTTCAAGAGAATGTACAAATTATTTTTTTTCAACAGATGTTAAGAAAATAAACAGAAAAATACTTCCATCATTAATTATGCAAAAAAATTAATAAAATGTTGATTTAGTGTTTCAATATGCTTATAAATTACGATAAAACTTGCTGTGTATGCACTGTTTTACGGTTGTTGTAAAAATGGAACGGAAACTTAAATTTCGCTTCATTTTAATCTTTCTTAATTTTTTAATTGTGCCCCCCCAAACGAATATAATCAAAACAGTAACATTCAACAATTGTACTTTATGTATATAAAACACAAAATGGGTGTTTGTATTACTGTACACATAGATTCGAAAAACCTGTGTACTGTAATAGAAACCCCTTCGGGGAGATTGGAATGCCCCCCCACCTAAAATGTACTTGGAAAAATCGATTTTATAGTGAGATTTAAGAATGGTTAGTCGAAAAAAGGTGAAAAACAAAACAAATAATCAATAAATAATTGTTACCAAAGGCAATAAATGCTACTTTTTTTTACTTACATAAATAAGTTTATTTTATGTTTTAAAGTATTTTCAAGCAATCTAATGCAGGTGTCTCTGAGTGCCAAATACCTCCAGATTTTCTAGAATTTCCCGCTAGATTTTAAATGAAATCTCCAGATCTAGCAGGAAAACCGCTAAATTGTAACACTGGTCACGTGACAGGAAGCGGTAATAAATAATTGTCCCTAAATAAAAAAATCGCCTCTCGGTAACCAGAAATCCACCTATTTATCATAGAAAAATTAAGTATAATGTTATAATTAAAAAAGAATATATAAAAACACACATGGATATAGTAAATATATTATACCAAAA
>NC_136505.1:36293737-36476237 GCF_053919585.1 Euprymna scolopes | reverse complement strand
GGCATCATAAAAAAAGCAAAAATAAAAAAAAGTCTGATTTTGATAGATTCCGATTCTTCCGAAAATGTTTAATTTCTCGGTTTCGATTAATCCTCCCAACACTGATATATTTATTTATTTATTTATTAAGACAAATATTATATAGTCGCTACATAAAACATGCTAATGGTTCAGATAATTCCTCGGTTAACCACAAAAGTCATCGTCAGGCGACGTAATAAAATCATTGTACCACTGATGTGTCTGGTTCTCAAATGAGAGGATTGAGGAAATATATTTTTTTTATAAAAATAAAATGTTAAATCTAAAAGAGAGGGGTGGTAGGTTAAGTGACATTTTAAACTCCAGACATAGAAAACGATAGGGGGAAGTACATGTCACGACTTAACAGGATAAGAAAAAGAAAAAGAAAAGAAAAAGAAAGAACAGAGAAACGGAAGACGAAAAAAGAATTAGTGTCATTAAATCTTCATAAATCGGGGGGGGGGTTACCACATTTAAAGTCATCTATAAAGAAGGAGTAGGGAGGGTAAGTGTCAAAACCAGAATTTTGTCTATTATATTTTGCTCTTTTTTTGTGAGCACGCTTAATAACTTCGTTTTAATTCACGAATTTTCGCCATTGAATATCTTAAACTTCCTGTATTATATATATATATATATATATATATATATATATATATATATATATATATATATATATATATATATATATATATACACTAATAATGTCTTATTCAAGTGTAAAATGTTGTTGGCAGGCTTAAAACGTCTGAATTGAAAATAAATAGGAAGCGTCAATTAATGTAAACACTGTTTAATTTTCTCATCTTTAACGCTTCACTCTCAATGTGTGTTGTGTTTTTAACAAGAGCCGCTATTTCTTTTTATCCGGAAGACAAATCAATTGGCGGCTTCCAACATAAATCTGTTCGAATTCAGATGCATTAAGACAGATGATTAAATATATTTATAAGCTACCATAAAATGATTAATGATATATAATATTAGACTTTAGGGCTCACACTATAATATCTTACGTTTCATTTCCATCTTCATGTTATATTGCTGCCTCCAGCATATTGTTTTATTCATTAAATACTTTTTTTCCTTAGTGCTGTTTATGTGTACGAGTTTGGTTGCCTTCTTTCGTAATTTTATCGTATTATCTAATGTCGATGTTGCTGTTATTAAATGTATTTACTGCCGTCCATTTTCCATAATTCATATAATATAGGGGCGCTCTTTATTAATTCATATAAGATCCAAACTAAAGACTCAGTGTATGTTATTACTACTTATAGACAAGTACTGGAGACTGTCGTTTTATGACTTGAGATAAATTAAACACTATATTAAAAGGGCCAAGACTGATTAAAAAAAAAAAAAAAAAAAACTTGCGATTTAATTTGTCTTTGCCACTGACAGATATCTTATATAAAATCTAACAGAATACCAGTTTTAGCAGGCGTACAAGTGACCTCCTATACATTTCAGATTTGCATCATTTTTTGTCACTGCTGACGATTAAAACCAACTTACTGTGCTTGTAACACTTATCTTGACTCTTCCCATTCTAAAATCAATTCTAATCCATTACATACTATTGATTCTAGAAAAAAAATCTAGAAGGTAAAGCTTAATCTTAACGGGTTTAAGAGTTAATTGAACATCTTGCAATACTTATTGATGTGTAATGCTTACAGATAAGACGCAAGGCAACACTGCAATATTTGATATTCTAATTTGTAACTGTTTGCCAACATTGTGTAACTTAAAGCATAATCATGTGTTTTTAGAGAATATTAATTATTGTCCTATACTTACTGTTCTAATTTCACGAAGTTCGAATTTTAATAGAAATTAAATTAAGGGTTCCACTACAGTGTTCAACAGATTTGCATGAATTAAATTGGAGTATATGCAAGGTTTCCTTTTCATTATTACGTATTTGAAGTTTTAATATGGTTCTGTAACCATGGGTTACTGAAGGTGGGTCAACATTAATATTTAGCACATAATGGAAAAACGTACGAATGTTAAAATTGTTTTCCTGTAGAATGTGTGTGTGTATATATATATATATATATATATATATATATATATATATATATATATATATATATATATATATATATATATACATTAGTGCTGGGACTATTAATCGGAATCTAGACATTTTCCTCACAATTTCCCCTGAGCTGTGTTCATGTTAAGTTCTATCTCCTCTGGGTTCCTCTTATCACTCTGTTGTAGCAGTTAAGATAAAAATGAAATACAATGACTTCAGACGTATCTCTCCACCGTACTGTATATCGATACTCTATGGCTGACTGGCATATCTTCCGTACATTCATATCTTCCCTACCTCTGCATTCCATGTTTAAACAAAAGGTGTGTCCTCTATAGTATCAGACCTGACCGAATGGTTAATTGTAAGCATAGACTGATTCATACAATACAAAAAATTCCAACAAAAACCTACCTGTCAGCCATGGTTCTCCTCTGAATGTGCTGCTGCCATCGCACACAGAAATCTCTTTTTCCATAGCTACCAACGTAATAGATGTACTGAGACTAAAGCTGCTTTCAGGACTGCCAGCAACCACTGTAAAAGAGTAATAAAAAATGCAAGAGAGCTATATGCTCAGTCTGTTAAATCCAAAGTAGCTGAGCAGCGGCTTGGTTCCCACCAGTCCTGGCAAATAGCAAACAGGATCTTGAACAGAAGTGTGCGTTCTATCCCAACTATCATCAATGGACCTGAGGTCATCTCATCAGCATCCGACAAGGCCAAATTATTTGCCAAGAACTTTGCAGCTAATTCTACCCCATGCGACAATGACCATAAACTCCCTGTATTTCCTCCTATAACAGACAACACGCTATGCAACATACAAATATCTGTGCGTGAGGTCGCCAAGCTAATCAAGAACCTTGATTCCAGTAAAGCAACTGGCCCTGATGGCATTCCAGTTATAGTGCTGAAAAAGCTCCAACCAGAACTTGCCCCCATACTTACAAAACTCTTTAAGCGCTGCCTTAAGGAGAATTGCTTTCCAACACCCTGGAACACCTCATCAGTATGCCCTGTATTTAAGAATTCAGGTGAAAAGTCATCTCCCTCTCAGTGCAGACCGTGTGTCATGAATATGTTGTTGGAATCCGTATTAAATAAAGGAGTAGTCAACCATCTCAACAGAAACAACCTCCTTAGTGACATGCAATATGGTTTCCGCTCTGCAAGATCTACAGCAGATGTGCTAACGGTTATATAACGTAGGATTAGTGAATCTATTGACAAAGGTTTCCTTTCCAGGGTAATTTCTCTTAGCATATCGAAGGCCTTCGATAACGTATGACATAAGGATCTACTTCACAAGAATTCCAGCTACGGTATTACTGGAAATGTTTTCTCAATCATTAAATCATTTCTCTCTGATAGGTTCATAAGAGTAGTGGTTGATGGGCAGAAATCAGAGGCCCACAGTGTATATGCTGGAGTCCCCCAGGGGTCAATCCTGGGCCCAACTCTCTTCCTAATCTACATCAATGATCTTCAAAAACACATACATAAATCATTCGTTGACATCTATGCTGATGACACGACCATCTATGGCAACCCATCAAAGGGCGTAAATGACAAAGTTCTCTCTAATTCTATCTCCTCTGATCTTGAGCGCGTGGTACACTGGGGGAAGAGGTGGCTGGTCACTTTTAATGAATCCAAAACCAAGCCTCTATCTTTACATCATCAATGCTCTGATCCTCATCTGGCATTAATTGAAATGGATGGCTTTCGTCTTGGGGAGGCTCCCTATTTTGACAAACTTCTGTGTTTGACCTTTACTCCTGATCTGAAATGGAACACGTATATCAAATCTGTTGCAAGGGACGCAGGGAAAATAGTGGGATTCTTCTACCGCTCCAGAAGATATCTCACTACTATTGCAATACTCTATCTGTATAAAAGCGAAGTACGTCCAAGGATGGAATACTGCTGCCACATCTGAACTGGAGCTGCTAAAAACAACCTATCCTGCCTTGACAGAGTGCAAAATAGACTTCGTTGTTTGGTGGGGATGCCCTTTTCTCTTCCCCGCAGTCTCTCTCCCAAAGAAAAGTCATTGCGAGCCTGTCTTTGTTGTATCGTTATTTCCATGGCAAGTGCTCGTCTGAGCTTCAATCTCTCGTCCCCCCTCGCCAATCTTTCACGATAAACACCCGTCTAGATGAGACTTCTGTCATTAATTTTCCCCACTCTTTATCTGTGCCTAAATCCAAACGTAGATTCCATGAGCAAAGCTTCTTTCTCAGAACTGCACGATTGTGGAACTCTCTTCCGTTCGCCTGTTTCCCACCAGACTACGACTTGGATGTCTTTAAATCAAACATAAACAAATTCCTGACTAACCACCCCCTTAAGTAGGACACTCTATCAAATCTCCAATACTAATGATTACTACAAAACTATCTCATTGATTACTGTACACTCAATAACCCTTATCCCTAAGTGGCCTCCGGGCCTTGATAAGTGCTGACCCCCATGTAAAAAAAAAAGTCGAAATTCGGAAAAATCAAAGCTTTTGGGAATATCGGAATCAGAAAAAGTTGAACCTATTTTCCTATGCCAAAATTGATTCTTTAATTTTTTTTTTATTCCACTGCTTGTAGTAATAATAAAATACCTATTCATTGGGTTAAACTTCCAGTAAGACTAACATCGTTTCGGTCGATGTAAGCTCCGACCTGCTTCAAATGTATATTATCGAACTGGAGAATGTTTCTGCCGAACTCATGAATCTGCACTGAACTTTGAATTACAAATCGTCGTGTAGTTGATGACTATGTAAAGTTCAGTAGTAAATTACTGTCTGTTTGAGGGTTAATTTGGTATCCTATGTGCCGGCGAGACTTAGAATACGATTGCGAATTATTTAAGACATCTAGCACTTCAGAGCTGACATGACGAGAACATGCTACAACTGTGGATTAAATGAAGGCTTTTGTTCAAAATTCCGTGCAGATTCCCGAGTTCGAAAGAACGATTCCTGAATTCGACAATATACATCTAATGAAGATTAGAGATTGCATCGATCGAAACGTTGTGAAAATAAATATCATGATTAGAACCGTCCCCCAAATAATTTGAATAATACGAACCTATTCATAATTTAAATATATGGGATCGATAGTCTGAGAAAACAGCCAGAATGTAATAATGAAATGTTACTAAAGGTGAAGGCCAAAATAATGTTTTATTGACATTATCCTTTGATGGCAATGACGAATGAAACTCTAGTTGAAAACGGGACAAAAGAAATGAATGTCCTTCTCAGAGCTATTTAAACGCTTCGCATTCATTACTGTTAAGCGCGTTAATGATTTGGAGGTTCGTTTGGAATAGCGATTTCTTTTTAGTCGGTGCAATCCTATGCCCATTGTGAAAGCTGCTGTCAAAGATTTACCTTAGCACAATGCAATGTGCTTTTGTTCGATAAGTATTGATCCACACTCTCGAAATAGCACAATCGAGTTCAATGCTGTCTCCGCTCCGAGCGACAGCTTGGATTGTCACTAAAACGAAATTCATTGTTTCCATCTAAATATTCGATTCTTCTAAAATTAATTGAAATAGATGAACTTATATTGCAAATGAAGTTCGAAATTTACGTTCCAGTATCATTGGATCGAGTAAAATCGATGGGAATTTATTCACCCTTTATGAAGTGATATTTATTTGTTTACCACTACGGAAAATGTACGACAAAGCGAGAAGGTATGGATCACCAGTTCGTTCCTTTAAGAAATCACTATCTCCCAGAGTACTGCACTTAAAAGGTAACTTTTCAAAATAAGATAGGCAGGTATTAAATATTTTTGTCGCAGATTTTTTGTGTTTAAAGTCGTTATACTGGACTTTAAGCTAGGAACAGACAAAAATAAACGAGAGTGCAAGTATTTTTTGACGTAGTCTTTTTTTTTATATCTACAAAAAATCAAGTGATTATATAATTAATACGAGGGCTTTACCGATTATTTAGTGAGGAATGAACTATATAACGGTGTATTTATTTCATAATCGACATCTGCGTGTTTGTGTGTGTATATACATATATATATGTATATACATGTATATTTATATATATATGTATATGTATGTATATATATGTATATATGTGTATATATATATGTATACATGTATATATATATATATATATGTGTGTGTGTGTGTGTGTACATACAGGGTGACCCCCCCCCCAAAAAAAAAATACAAAAGCTAAATGGAGGCCATCTAGAATCTATCCCGTAGAACGGAAAAAAAGGCCAAATACACTTGTGTTTTGATGTGAGGTTTTGAATATTATGAACTAGTTATGACCAAAGTTTCATTTCATTCGAGCAAAACACTAAGAAACGGGGCATAATAAGAGTTGGGGCCCGTTTTTTAGGATCACTCTGCATATATATATATATATATATATATATATATATATATATATATATATATATGCGCATAACCCCCTTCTTTATTTATGATCACAAATGTACTTTAAATAATCAGCAGAAACTTAACAAAATATATTGTATTCTGGGGTATGAAAATTGGTGATAGACAACACGTATCGGATTTTAAGGTTTAAAATCTTAATTTTGTAATGTGTTTAATTTTTTTTATTAATTTTGTTTTGAAGTGTGAAATTCATTGAATATGTTTATAATTATTTATCCAGATTAGCAAAAATGTGTACGCATTCATTATTTTTCCGACAAAAATCTACTTTTTAAATTTTTTAAAACTTAAATTGATAATTTGTTTTGCTTAGACTTATATTGCTAATGCATCATAAAATAAGAAATTCTATGAAAAATTGATATAAAAAATGAAAGAAATCGATAAATAACTGCGCATTTTGCTAAAAATACACTCATTTCTTTCGACAATTTATCGTTAAGTGATATTTCCTAAGCTATGGTAGACAATAGAGTCCTACCTACATTTGTTCGTATTTACAAACATTTGTTATCTCTGTTTTTTTTTTCTTTTGCGATGTGACTTGCGCTTGACTTGTGTAAAGGATGGGGACTTGCATGTACCACACTCTCTTGTCCAAACACGCTTGGTCCTAATGAGACGACAATAAAGACGACCAAGCTTGATACTGGATGCAGGATTTCTCTCCAACACATACTGAATCTCGCATTCCCAAAATGGTCACTCGTCTTGTATTCGCCAGTCTCATAGGTACTTAAGCTCGGGGTTTATGTAAGCGACAAATATGTATCGCTCTGAAAAAAGAATTAGACCTTTAATAAAGTTGTTAAACATACATGGAAAATTTCAGACCTAATTGAATTCATTTATTCAAATAAAGGTTGACGCAGTTTCTTCTAATCTCTCATTAATTTTTAATTTTTAATTTCACCACGCGAAATCTATAGAGCGGGATAAAACATAGAATCATTTGAAATTAAAGTACCGATGTTTAAATCGTTTTACATATCATTATAGCAAATCATTTAAAATCTTTTTTAGACAAAAAATTGATTCCGAAATTAAATATATATATATATATATATATATATATATATATATATAAATGTGTTATCTATCGAGAAAAAATGGTGATGAATGGTTTTTATTGTATTTTAATTTATTTTTGATTTAAAATTTAAAATTATTTTTAGAAAAGTAAGAAAGTTTTATATTATTCTGCTTTTCATATGATAGAATTTAGACTTTTATCTCTCTGGAAACAAAAGTTGCTCAAGAATAATGGATGTTAATACATTTTAATTCGTTTAAAAACAACTTGTTTTGTACCATTTTGACCCTTCCTAGTTAAAACGAACCATTCCATATGTCTTTATTGTATCTAAAAATTAGACGTTTTATTCATTTCTGCAGCATCCTATTTGCATATGAGGTAAGGAGAAACCTCGTTACTTAACTACTAGCATATACTTAGCCAATACAGCCATCGTTTTTATTTTTATTTTGGTTTGTGATCGGATTTTCATATTTCACAAAATCTGTTTGTACCAATTTTCTTCTCTTTATTATTTTCTCATGTCCTTATATCGACTAATAATTTCTCACATTTCCAAAAGTATTTAAGAACATAAACGCTTATATTCCAGATATTGATACTTCCGACGATCAGTAATATTGCATGCCTGAGAGTAACATTTTGGTAACTAACTCATTCCGATAAAACGCCTATTTTTTTAGTAAACCCTATACGGATAAATACATAAACATAGCTACATTAAACATGCTACATTAATATGTATTACAGAAAATAATAAGATATTTTTTAAATAGGATTTTCATTTTAAATATATCGATATACATTCATTTTTTTTTCGACTGATTCCAAATACTTTTGAAGAGAGAAGTTTTGCTATTTTACACTCATATAACTTAAGAAACTTATTAAACGTGAGAATACAATGTTTCTCGTATTCGGAGTTCATCAGTTCTATTTTAACAATTATTCTTTAAGAAAAAAAAAGTTTGTAAAAATAAATTACACTCAAAGTCTTCATAAGAAATCTAATAATTTGAAAAAAAAAAATTTGTCAGACGTTTTCAGATTTGTTTTTATTCATTTTCATTTATTTGATATTATTCTTGAAGGGTAACAATGCTGGATGATTAAATATTCACATAAGGAAAATATTTGTTGCAATAACTCTCAGCCATTTTTCTTTTGTTTTGTTCATTGTTGGTACGAATGGCCGGAAGCATCAATACAGCGGAATCCATTTTTATATATTTCTGAGTCAGTGAGTGATTCATACGCAATCTGACAAACAAGCACACCATTTCTTTCTTCTATTCAAATAGGATAGAACTCTAGTTATAAATCGAATGCATCCAATTTAGCTTTTGTTTACTCATGATTTTAGCAAGTTATACTTTTCATACTTTAAATAAAGTTTGATAACTTAATCATTAACTAAAATGCACATACTAAATTCATGCTTCTCTTTATAGATTATGTTAACGATAAATACGCGTGCATGTTTAAATAGCTGTTGATTCGTTAAATGCTATTACGTGTTACCTAAGGAAGTAATCAAATACTGTTGTTATAGAGTAAAAGGGATTATAAAGGTGGTAATGCATGGGATCTACTCAGTTGTTATTGACCATTAAGAAAAAAATATTTCGATTATTATGCGTTTTGCATAGTCTTTTGATATCGACTTATAGTTAATATTGTATCGCGTATCACTAATTATCTGTGCCGACACATTCGTAATGACAAAAACACTTTCCATCAAAATGCAACGATATTGCTACACTGTTGTTTTCAAGAAAGTATTTTTCTCCAATTGATTATTTTAAAAGGATTTCTATTCATTATTTTTTCTAATGAAATATCTTTCAAAATATCGAAAATTAGTTTTCACGTGTTCTCATCTTACATAATGCATACCTAATGCTAACATAATCTGAACCAGCTGCCATTCGAGCGTAAGGTTAGTAATAAAAAAAAAACATTTACTGCTCATAAACGCAAAAATTGGCAGAACGTTGGAAATAATGTAACATTTAATTTATAAACGAAATTGATGCTGAACTGTAAATTCTAAACTATTTTTATTGCTTTTCTGTTTCTGTCCGCTAAGTTTGGAAAGGTGTTCACACGTTATATTTTTTTTATTATTTAATTTTCACCCCCCAAAAAGACACAGCGCCACTTTGAAGTAGTGGGCTACTATCGGGGTACCTTGTTGTGATTTACCAGACGGTGTTAATCTACAAATTTTTTTATGTAACCGAAAATAACAATGTTATAATATGCAATACAAACTCTAAATTAATCGAAATGAAATCGTTATAGTCACGAAAGTTCGATAGTAACTTCTACGAATCTATGAATCCACTCGTTAGATCATTGGGTGCAGAAATGTATCCTGCGTCGCTTGTGATCATTTATTTATGCACACCCATCAGCACTTATTTAAGTCTCAACCTTCACATATGGCATCAAATGGAAAAGTTATTCTACGATCGTCATCATCATCGTATGAATCCAAATAATCTATTGTTCGCATTAGATTCCTTGATATTTTCAAGTCAGAATGCGTTCTGGAAAGACATTGTGAACTTACAGTAGAGGTAACAAGTAGTTGCCAACATCACCAGTAGAATAATATTTATTGAATGAACTGGATTCGAACTGTGAACACCTAAATCGTCAATAACTAGACCACCGTCACTTCATAGTATTTTATGATAAAGACATACAAATGGGAAGACTCGTTGAATACAAGGCAATTAAACTAGATTTTTCCATCTTTAACTGGCATGAAATGATTGTTGTCACAGACATAGACACAAACACGATAAAATGAGTAAATATCAGGACTTCAAGTATTACGCAAAACAAATGTGGTCCTTGAAATAAAGAAATATGGAAGCGGCTGTGGGAGGGGAAATTGGTTTAATGAAAAATCTAATAAAACGTTTCGATAAAGAGAGTAGAAAGTTGATTAAATTTTGATGCAATCCTAGCTCTTGCTTTCATTATCTTTCCATTAACTTTTCACATTCAATGTGCGAGGTTTCTATAGGGGACTAATTTGTTTTCTGAGTTTTCTTTTGGGGCGGGTAGAGTCGAATTCATTAACTTCCTATATCATGTGGCTACTAGCGATTCAAAACGAAATCCTTGAAAAACAAACCGGTAGCGAACTTAAAAGGAAATACATATAACTTTTTAGAAAATATGAATAGAAATCATAGGGGAATCCAGTGTAACCCCAGTAGAATCCACCTTGATCCCCTTAAAACAACTGAACTAAAGGATAACACATTTAAATTAAAAATAACAATAGTGACTACCTTCACCCTGCGAATCCAATTAAATCCACCAATCATGAAGATAGAAATATCAAGCATTGATCTTGAAATCAATAACTGCGTTTAATCATATTGATGAAGGATAACCCGAAAACATAGCACTCAGAATCAATAAGAAATTTCACAATACTTTCTCCAACCCAAACATATTTCATACAAAGAAGCTTTAATATATCATTAACTTGTTTAGTTTTAGTTACACACGCCCAGTAACCTTTGTTTTATCGCCCGTCAATCAAAAGCACACTTCGATAAGACATGCAAAATTGTCAGTAACCATGACATGCTCCCTCCTACTTCTTACCCATAATCATTGAGTCAATGTGCATCTTCAGTCCGGAAATAGTTAGTAGGTGTTTTGAAAGATTATCATTGGAAATGCACTACGGATAAATATCTAGTGATTAAGGTTCAATAAATAGAACGCGGATTCAAGTAAGGGTATCCTGATGAGACGATTACCAAAGTGTTCGCGGATATAATTTAACTGAGATATAAACTGAGAGTAAGATATACATTTGTTTATGTGGATTTATATCAAATGTGAAAATGAAGTTTTAAATTCGGACTTTGAAAAATGGCACAACGGAAGGCCGTAGAATTCTGTGGTTAAAGATGTATAAATGTGACAACCAAGATGACCGTAAATATTAAAAATAGTAACATCTCATCAGTTCAGAAATATAGACAGGTTTTTTTTTTCTGTCTGGTTCATATGTCTTGGCAAAATAAATTGGAGAATTCTTACAACTAAAATATAGTAAACTAATATATACATTTTGTGCGCGATGGCTAGACAGCCTGAAGATGTAATTACACCGGACTTATTATGAAAACACTTAACTTATATTGATCTCATGTTTTGATGTTTTTGCAATTTAATATTTCTGTTAAGAATGTCGTGTGTTACAGAGATAACCGTTATCGGACACGAAACACAATTTAGAAATATATGTAAATGGGGCATCTGGTTTATATTTTGGGTTGCCCAGACATAGACAAAAAATTGAAGTTTTAAATGCGCCTCTCTCCTTTTGA
Source organism: Euprymna scolopes (assembly GCF_053919585.1). Classification (NCBI taxonomy): domain Eukaryota; kingdom Metazoa; phylum Mollusca; class Cephalopoda; order Sepiida; family Sepiolidae; genus Euprymna; species Euprymna scolopes. Next base: position 36,464,323 of record NC_136505.1, on the reverse strand, counting down.
TTCGTTCGTTTGTTACCGTTTTTTAATGGCGTCATCGGGCAAACGTTGTTCTGAAGGTTCAGAGATAACAATCAGATTCTAATATAATCCTAAGAAAAATGTGTATAAAATGACCGCATATCGGATAATTTATGGGAAATCAAGTATACTACCTACATACTACGAGCAGCGTAGGTTTGAGGAGTAATTATCATGTCATATCGAAAGAAATGCGTTTAGCTGTTAGAAGTAAAATCCAGATAGAAACTCAACTGGAGAAGAGACGGGAAGATGTTAAAAATAAGAAAATCAAAACGGAAAAAAGCACTGTATAATGTTTACGAAATTCTGCTAGAATATTACTAGTAGAATCCCTTGGAACACGAACATTTATATTTTAATTTAAGACTTGAATACAGTTGTAACGGGATTTGGTTGGTTGATATAGCTATTCCATTATCCAATAGACAAAAACTAGTTAATGGTTTGCTCGTCTTTAATGAAAGATACGCTCAATTTCTGCGTATATATTTTTTTTTTGTAAATAAAGTGTATGCATATACAGCTTAAATTTAGCCTATACTCAAAGAAACGCATAGCAACGAAAAAGGAAGTGTTGGCGCTTCTACAGAATAGGGGCGGGATTTTCGGAAATTGTAAAACTGAATTTCACATGAAAACAATGGTATGTACGTATTCCTGGTATATTAAGATGATTATATCTAAAATCTTTTTAAATCAATAAGGTAGAAAAATTGTTTTTTAAAGAGAAAAATAGAATTTGATGAAAACGACCGAAAAATGCAGTTCAACAGTGGTGGGTTTGATTTTCCGTTCGAATTTATCACCTGCTAAAATTGTTTGTTTTTTTAATAATTCAAGAATATTTACGTAATTTCGACTGCATAATTTGAGAGATACCATTCTAACTTATTAGAATTTACAAAAAAATCAGTTGAAACTATTGTTTTTTTTTATCTGAAAACTCCATTTATCGGCAACAAAATCTCGTCCCAATAATGTAGAAGTACCGAATTATTAATACCATTTTCCTCCCCACATCGTTTGATCTGTTTTATTTCTACCACTGTTGTCGATGCTTCGGATTAAAGTGGTGCTGTCGGTTCAGGGTTGAAAACCAGATTCCAAAAACGTCTAAGAAAAGCCAACCAGACAAATCCCGCCTATTTGTAACGAAGGAATGCGCGAGTAAATATAACTAACTCAAGGGATATAATCTTTTTATTATTTGGATTAATAAGACTACCCTTTTTCTTTGGAGTGCTTTTCACACGAGAAGGTTTTCCTGCGAAATGTTAGAATAAAACTTGCAATATAAAAGAGGCTAAATGCTCATCCACCGATAAACGTTTCAATAAAGAGAGTAGATTAAAATTTAAGTAGATTAAAATTTAACTCTTCCAAATTATTTAGGTCTTTCGGCCTACTTTTCTCATTTTTGATGTCATTCGCACAACGTTTCGGCAGATGTAAATCTCCGAGCTTGTTCAAATGTATCTTGTTTTAATGTATCTTGTTTAAATGTATCTTGTTGAACTTGGGAATTTGATAATACGCACAGGATTTCAAACGGAAACATTTATTTTATCTACGGAGGCAGCGTGCTCTCATTCCATCAGCATCGATCGAACAGAAGTCTTTAATAATTGGCCATTAGCGTATTAGTATCTTCTGCACTAAGAAACCTTCACTTTCCAAAAGCAAGGTGCTTAAAAGTAATTTTATTTAAGAATACAGATATTAAGTACTTTGTTTCGAAGATATAGATATTCTGTAAGACAATAGACAACTACTAGGTAACGGTTTGTTCATCTGTATTAATAAACACGCTCATTCCCTGGAGTTTTCCCTACATAAAGTATATGCTCATGAGATTAAAATTAAAATGTACGAAATTTTGTAAACGATAATGTCATTACTTAAAAACAAACAGTGGCCGAATTTATGTTCTGATTATAGGGACCTGGCTTACTTTAGCTGTCGATAAATATGTACAGATTTAACTATTAAGTGTAACATTGTCTTGGTGCATAATTAGAATGCCCGTGCCTTTTTCTGCTTACATCAAATAGAGAAAATCGGAGCGTTTAGAATGTCGTCGAATTCAGTCGAGCATTTGATCACTGTGTTTCTTTTGTTTTGCAAAGCAACCAATGCAAACAACAAATACACGTAAGGTGACTACAGTTATAAAGTTAACTATCCGACGTCCAAGACAAGGGAAATCAAGCATTAAACAAATGATAGGCATCCACATATTCTTTTTCGGTCATTCTTCATATAAATTTACAGTACTAAAAAAAACTGAATTGGCCGTATATGTAAATATTTTATTTACTCCTTCGCTTTCGAAAAAAAAAAACATGTTAATTATCGACAAAAACTATTAAATAACTAAAAGATGCACATTAAAAAGTAAATATGTTAAAGCGTAACTACATAAAACCGAAGGTAAACTCCCAGAACGAGTATTTCCATGTGTATGCATGGGTGTCCTAAATTATCTAAAGCTGAAATCAAGATAAAGTTGACTGACGATCGGGTCCTAGAAAACGATTCCAATAATTACTATGGGTCATAGTTCCTGACAAAACACAATTTTGACAAGGACAACTACAATAACAGTATACCATCATAGAAATATGTCGTAGTTCGATTGAAACAGTGTTTATCGGATAAAGTGTGTTTTTTGAAGACTTGTCAATACAGGAATTATTCAATAGTTGTAAAAAGATAAATAAATACAAAAAAATCCAGTAGTTTAAATTAATATTCATTTATTTACCTTACTATAGATCCTAAATTCTCAACTATTTTCGGATGCAACATCGATTTTCAAGAGACTGAAAATATATGTACACCTTTCATGCTCGCGACTAAATGTATTTAAGCTGTTCTATTGTATTTATTTTATTGTTTATTCATCTATTTACAACGATTGAATAATTACTGCATTTAGAAGTCTTCAAAAATCCGATATATGTATTTATGATTCAGTGCTCATCCCCTTGTGCAAAGGAAACGATAAAAGACGTCGTATTTAATGAGGAGCGGGTAAACACAGTGTGGATATGGGTAATGAGGCAATCTATTTGTCTTTCTTTCTCTCAGGAGCGAACACAAGAAACCCGTCTCTCTGTGACTTTTTTACGTAGGTATAACCACTTATCAAGGTCCAGACACCACTCGAGGATAAGGGTTAAGAGTGTACAGTAGTTAGTTGGACAATAAAGTAATCGTTAGTAATGGAAATGCGGTAACTTTGTTAACAAATGGAATGGCTCATGAAGAACTTGATAAGTTTGACATGAAGACACCTATATTGTAGTCAGCTGGAAAGCAGGAAAACGGAAGACAATTTCACAGGCGTACATTTCTAAGAAAGAAGCTTTGTTCATGGAATCTACGCTTAGATTAAGGCACAGATAGTCGGGAGAATTATTGATAGTGTTTTCAGCTAGACGAGTGTTTCTTGTGAGGGGGGCATAGACAGAAGCTCAGTCGAACACTTTCCATGAAAATAACGATAAAGCAGAGGCAAATTCGCAACATCTCTTCTGTGAGAAAGAGGTTGCAGGGAGGAGAAAAGGACATCCTCTACGAGGCTACGAAATCTATTTTAAACTCTATCAAGGCAGGGCAAGTCCTTTCTAGCAGCTCCTGCCCAGATGTGGCAACAGTATTCCATCCTTGGACATACCTGGCTCTTATATAGATAGAGAATTGCATCAGTAGTGAGATATCTACTGGATCGATAGAAAGATCCCACCATTTTTCCAGCGGCCTTAGCAACAGATTTGATATACGTGTTCCATTTAAGATCAGGAGTAAAGTTCCAGCCCAGAAGCTTGTTAACACTTTAGGCCTCCTCAAGACGCGAGCAATTCATTTCAATTGACGCCAGATGGGGATTAGAACGTTGGTGATGTAAAGAGAGAAGCTTGGTTTTAGATGCATTAAAAATAACCAGCCACTCTTTTCTCCATTGTACCACATGCTCAAGATCAGAGGAAAGAGAATCGGAAAGGAATTAGTCGTTTACTGTCTTAGATGTGCTACCATAAATGATAGTGTCATCAGCATAAATGTCTACAAATGATGTAAGGATGTGAGTTAGAAGATCCATAATGTACACCAGGAAAAGAGTTAGGCCCAGGATGGACCCCTGAGAGACTCCAGCATTAATACTGTGAGTTTGTGATTTTTGCCCATCAACTATTACTCTTATGAATCTATCAGAGAAAAATAATTTGATAATTAAAGACATTGCCAGCTATACTATAGCTAGAGATTTTGTAAAGTAAACCTTTATGCCATACCCTATCAAATGTCTAAGAAATGTCAAGAGCAATTGCCCTAGAAAAGTTGTCTCTGTCGAGAAATTCGCTAATCTTATGAGATATAACTGTAACCACATCTAGCATCAGATCTAGCAGAACGGAAACCATATTGTGTGTCACTAAGAAGGTCATTTTTGCTGAGATGGTTGATTACTTCTCTATTTAACAAGCAACTTATTCATGACGCACAGAAGACTTATTGGTCTGCACTGAGAGGGGGATGAGTGATCACCTGAATTCTTAAATACAGAGCATACTGATGAGATTTATCAGGGTGATGGGAAGCAATTCTCCTTAAGACAACGCTTAAACAGTTTTGTAAGTATGGTCATTAGTTCTGGTTGAAGCTTTTTGAGTACTATAATTGGAATACCGCCTGGGCCGGTTGCTTTACTGGAATCAAGGTTTTTAATTAGCTTGACAACATCACATACATATAGTTGTATATCACATGACGTGTTTTCTGATACAGGAGAAAATATTGGGGGTTGGCGGTCTTGGTCGCCAAGGGTAGAATTAGCGTCAATATTCTTAGCAAAGAGTTTAGCTTTGTCTGATGATGACGAGATTGCCTCAGGTCCATTGATGATAGTTGGGATAGAGCACGCGCTTCTGTTCAGGATTCTGTTTGCTATTTTCCATAACTGATGAGAACCAAGCCGCTGCTCAGCTACCTTGGACTTGACGGACTGAGAATACGATTCTCATGCTTTCTTTATTACTTTCTTATAATGGTTGCAGGCAGTCCTCAAAGCGACTTTAGTGCCCATACATTTATTACGTAGGAAGCAGTGGTAAAAGAGATTTCTGTCCGCAATGGCAACAGCACATTCTGGAGAGAACCATGCCCAGCTGTTAGGTTTTTGCTTGAACTTTTTCGAAGGTATGAAACGGTCAATACCTTCAATTAACCAATCCGCCAAGTCTGGTACCATAGAGGACACATCCTTTTTAAACATGAAATGCAGAGGTAGATCCGATATAAATGTACGGAAGCTATCCCAGTCAGCCATAGTGTATGCATATAATGTACGATGGAGAGGTATGTCTGAACACTTATTGCATTTCATTTTTATCTAAATTGATACAGCTGAGTGATCGGAATATCCAAGAGGAGATAGAATGGAAACCGAACATAGTTGTGAGAAAAAGGTCTAGGAGACTTGCATACTGACCGTCAGTAACCGGCATACGGGTGGGTTCGTGAACAATCTGAGTGAGGTCATAAGCAATGGAGAAATCATGACAGAACCTCCCTTCATTATCGGTCATGTAATAGTGGATCAACCATTCCACATTGTGAACATTGAAGTCTCCACATCCGTGAATGTTAGCTTAAGGATAAGCAGATAGGACTTTGTCAATTTTCTCAGATATGCTTTTAAAGATAATAACTTCGCTGTTGTAGGGGCGATAGAGAGTAAATATAAATGCAGTACTGTTAGCTAGTGCAACCCGGAAGCACATCTAGGGTAAGTTAGGATTTTCTCTTGAGATGTCCCTACCACATTGAAAGCAATCTTGAATATAGGCACATATTCCATGCCATGGAAATCTTGCGGGTCAGATTTGGAGTATCCTTTAACTACGAACTCACTTGTGACTGTTCCTTTTTGATTAATAAAGTATTGTAGTAGCTAAAAATCACCGTCCAAGTGATTTTGCTTGTATGTTAAGTAACCTAAATCCCAAGGAGACGTATATACAGTTATTTATAAGCTACATTTACAATAAAAAAAAACAAAAAGCCCAACACAATTGATTTATATCTGACATGTTACCAGCACTTAAAAGTAGACAGTATCAACTAATTGATCTTTGCTAAACATTTTACAACTATAGCTATTTAACAATCGTCTCTATCCATTCACCTATGAAGATTAGGACGAGTTTCAACACCGTAATGAGGTCGCCAGTAGCGTAAGTAAAAGATCAAAATATTACCGCATAAAATGTTAGGATAGTTAGTAAGAGTGCATATGTTTATTGGAAGTTTTATACCTTGTTCGTCTCTTTCGGGTGTATTACGTAAACGGAAAAAATGATATAATGCAGACATTAGCTTATATTAGATATTTACGTTTTAACCTATCTTATAGGAGATTAAGCTAACTCTCGTTCACTTTTATAACGGATATATGCACATACTGGGATTTAAAAGCATTTCGATCGGTACATGGTGAGCGATTTTTAATTGTTTCTGTTTCCTAATACCGGGCGTCCAAAAAGTCACAGAAAGCTGTCGAACTTAAATATGTTTTTTTTTTGATGATATCTTTCTGTAATTTTAACACAATTTAAGACATTGTGGACTGAAAAAAAATGCAAAATTGAAACAATCTTTATAATGAAACATAATGTGTTTTAAATGTTTTGCAGCTTCGCATATTTGTGCTGTTTCCAAACCATTATTACTGACAGATTACAGAATCTCTGGATTGCGATTTAACTCCCTTACTTCGTTGCTGATGTTTTCCTTTAATACTTGCCGGGTTTGGGGTTTGTTATAGACCATTTCTTTCAGATATCCACACAAGAAAAAGTCGGGGCTAGCCAAGTCTGTTCTGGAAAGAGAACAAATATGCAAAGCTGAAAACTGGCAACATATGAAAGATACTACTTTTAATAAAGATTGTTTCAATCAAAAAAATTTTTTTCTTTAAGTTTCCTAATGTCTTAGCAAGATGGTGTTAAAATTACAGAAATATATAATCAAGAATAAAGAATCTATTTAAGTTCCAAACCCCTCAACAATATTTTGGACACGCTCTACTGTTATAGCAAGATTATATAATGATATAGCTTTATATATGAGAGTGGATATTGGGAATAAAGAGACCATCAATTGCTGATAAATTAAGGATCTTATATTATGTAATCTCTCTCTATAGTCACATTTAAAATATAGTCATCTATACATCTATAATATTGAGTTGTTTTATCGCACTAAAATTGCTATTGAAAACCTGTTTGTCTTTGTAAATATTAGTAAATCGAACGTGTTAATATAATCAGTCACAGATATGCGAGCGTCTTTTTGATTATATACGAATTTGCATATTCATTGGAGACCTTTAAGGACGTTCATTAATTTATTATTTATTGTTATTGTTTCTAATCTGATGATTAAATGTTTTTTTTATTATTTACTTAATTCTATTTATGCATAGTTATTACATTATGAATAAATACGCTGCACTTTGAATGAAAATATTTAATCACACCCATATCTATATGGATATATATATATATATAAATATATATATATATATATATATATATATATATATATATATATGAACAAGTGATTAATAAAACATGTTAAAAGACATCTTGAAAAAAGTTAAAAACATATTTACTTGTAAATATTAACTCTTTAATATTTATAATATATTTGAAGTTTACCATTTTGATTACCGTGGTAAACTTATTGTAATCTTTATTTTTTTATTATATATATATATATATATATATATATATATATATATATATATATATACAACGATCTTGTCTCTGTGTGCAGAACGGTCTCTACCAAACTCCTATCTATATTTTTTCGTCTTACGACTTTAAACTTGGTATGTAAGAGATTTACACCCATGGAAGACTTTCGATTTTGTTTTTAACGGATAAAAATAGATTATAAGGAGTAAAAATGTTAAAACATCAATTGACTTTGGCAGAAGTGTACTAAACTTGCTACGTTTGTGTATGCACAAATATAGTCAATCGCTTAATTTTTAGTCATTCTTAGCTATCTGTCAGTAGCCTACGATGCCGGTGTTTAAAATAGTTTGGTTTCGATTTTAGTTTATTTTACCCCATTATATATTTTTTAATTTTTTTAAAATCATTACTATATATTGGGTTCAATATAATAATCAATAGAGAATTGATTTTCATGATAATAAATGAAATATCATATTTAAGCGTATCTTACGTCCATCAACGCCGGTCGGCATGCTAGTATATATATATATATATATATATAATATGCATATGTATATATATGAGTATATGTATATATATGTGTGTGTATAGGTATATATATATATATGCATATGTATATATGTGTATGGGTATATATATACGTATATATACATGTATATATATATATATATATATACACGTATATATACATGTATATATCTGTGTATATATAGTGCAAATTTTGTTGCAAATTCAAAGACTCGCGTTTTCATTTTTATAACTTTCGTTTATTTCCTGGATTTTTTCCATTTAAGCTGTTTCATTGATGAGTTGGCAATTTTATGAGTTATGTTTTCATAAATATATCCTGTGTATATATATGTATATATATGTATATATGTATATATATATATGTATATATGTGTATATATATATCCATATATATATATGTATATGAATATATGTATATATATGTATATATATGTATATGTATATATATATGTATATATATATATATATAATGAGAGAGAGAGAGGGAGAGATGTTTTTCGACTCATACAAACCATGCAAGTGAAATATATATTTCGTTACGAATGCTTCAAACAAAATAAGAAATGAAATCTTTAATGCACTTTATGGATTGTTCGAGTTGAAAAATTGAATTACGTTTTCACTTCGTTTCTCCGTTATATCCTATTATTACTTTCGTATATTCTGACAGTTCATCTCTGTTTAATTTAGCCTCTATATATACTATCTACTTTTAGCTAACGAAAGGCGCATACCTCAAGTTTATTAGTATTCAAACACTACCTATGCAAGACATCATGAAAGTAACCATATTATATTTCTTCTTTTAATGAGAGCTTCCAAGTACATATTTCCCCTCCCCCCTTTTCACGTACGTATAACTATGCATATATTAATTGAAATTAGTAAAAATCTTGCTGAAAAAAAATAAAGAAAATCAACGAAGTTGTTCCCTATTATTTTAGTCCCTATTACAACTCGGTTGCAAGATTCTTCAATCAAGCGAACAAATATTAAAAGATATTACTCGTATTTAATATTTGTTTAAGTACTACGGTATTTCTTGAAATAGAGCCTCTTATTTTTTTTACGTCAAAAATTGGTGAGGTCCTAAGACGGGAGTTGTGCCATTACAACTAACAACGTTTTCTTGGATGGAAATTTGATTTTTCGACACCGTCACTGCGATGTGCAATGCGCTATTGCAAAAAATTTAATGACGCATCTTTGCTTTTGACGCACGTTAATGACAGCGGTTGCTTTCTTAGTCTAACACCATGGATATCTGCAACAGTGAGATGGAAAATGCACATTCGGAATGCATCAGTTCAGTTCTCGTACAATGGAATTTGATCACATAGGATTTAATTTAATGCGGAAAATGTCAGATGTATGTTACGTGAATATATATATATATACGAAAATAATTGAAAGTAAAACAACCAACATTTTTTTTTAATTCATTTATTGCGAACTATTATCCTCGTCTTTCTTAGTTGTTTCACGACGTTTCGGCTAATTATTCATCTGGCCTTCGTCAGGTGGTAATCGCGACGGGATAGGAACTCCGAATTTCCTAACTGCTTTCTCAGAAATTACTGCCATCCGTAGTTGTTGTCGTCTCACCAGGTTATGACAAAGTAAGCCTTTGGCCGGCTTTGGGTAGGATTGAAACCGCTATCTTCAGAAGATTCTCACCTGGAACCGTAGATTTCGAACGTCTCTATCGACTGTGCCACGGACCCCCGAAGGGGCGATCAAGGTTGGAATTTTGTAATCCTAGAAATCCACGTTTATTCATTATCTGATCTTCTATGGTCGGGTCCATACCGAATTACATATATATATATATATATATATATATATATATATATATATATATATATATATATATATTATTTAATTGGAATTCATAATTGAGATGAGTATTATATATTAATTTATAATTAATAAACAATAATTATCCCAATAATTAATTCACATTAGATGATATACAAAAAATATTTGATTCTTTGTCTATGCGTAATTGACGTAATAACTGAATTGTGTCAAAATTGTGCTATAGAGAAAACGTAATTTTGATAGAGAAATATAAATAAACTAATGTTTTGTAAAGTTAGCACATAGTAAGCAGCTGATGATACGCATCCCTATTCAACTATTAAGGCTTAGGTTTCTTTTTGTTTGATCTGTTCGTATTCTGTAAATTTGCTATCTCTGTAAATGGACATATATATTCTAAGTAAGGAACATGCAATTTCATTAGAATCTAAAGAATATAAGCGCATCTGCCGATTATATTACTTTAACTAGGAATATGAAAAATGAACTTCTTCAAGAATGTAAGCATTTTTTCTGAGGATGGCATGCCATGTGGCTGGCCTGTATAATTTGAATTGTATTAATTGAATTCTATTTTTGTGGTTTATATATATATATATATATATATATATATATATATATATATATATATAAAGTTTCGTTATCAATGTTGAGACCAGGTTGTGCATTGTTATGACAGATTCTGAGTCTTACTATTTCTGATTGGAAGCATTGTTTTCTTTGCCAATTATCACAAGAAAAAGACTCTATCAATTGGGTTTTATATTATCTTAATCAATTTTTTCTTTGCCTGGATAGATTGACTTAACCACAGCTTGATTTAACGGTTTCATAGTTCCCTCTAGAATATCATAAAAAGGTTAATAATTGCTAAACCTTACCTGCGTAATATATATATATATATATATATATATATATATATATATATATATTCATACATTTATGCACCTATTGATATATATATGTATAAATATATGTGTATATATGCAAATATGATATGCATGCATTTATGTAATGTAATTATGCATATATATCCACTTACAGACATAAGTACATAAATGTACGCATATCTTTATATAGCTATATATATATATATATATATATATATATATATATATATATATATATATATATATATATATATATGGGAGAACTGCCGACTGTCAACACACCGGTTCTAGGTTCAATCCTTGGCTTGGGAGAGATGTTAGTCTAGCGGCACTGATGAGTTGTAATACAACGAAACAGGACTGTATATCGATGAATATAAATATATTTAAGCCCCCCCCTCTTTGGGTAGAGAACTGTCGTAAATTATCTCACCCGCTACTTAATTGGCTCGTTGTTTGTTTGTTTACGAACAGGCGATTTGAGCTCTATAAAAGTGGTTGCGGGTGTTTATTTAAATAGATGTTCCGACGAGTTATTTACGGGTGTCGATTCCATGGTCGAGTGGGAAAACTGCCGACTGTCAACACAATCCTTGTCTTGGGAGAGATGCTAGTCTAGCGACACTGATGAGTTTTGATACAACGAAACAGGACTGTATGTCGATTACTACAAATATATATATATATATATATATATATATATATATATATATAAGGAAAGAAAACAAGAATAAATGATATAACGTTAAAACTTTTCCCGATATGACTAATGTTTACACTCTAGAAAATCTACTTTATCTATAATGGAAGCTGGTTTTTATACAATATCGGCAAAACTCTTATCAACAACTCTCAATTCGTGCGCGTTGAACCTAATCTTAATTGAAATGTTCGCTATCAGTGTTCTTTTACGTGTTCCTCTTAATATATATATATATATATGTATATGTATATATGTATAAATATATATATATATATATATATATATATATATACATACAATCTATAAGATTTCATTAGCATACGGACAGAAACTTTATTCTCTTTTCTAATTAATTTTGTCGATCTATTGAGTTCTTGAACCGAGCTAATCAGACCAAAGTTAACGGCTTTGCTGGGATAAGGAAAAGAAAACTATGTCTTGTATTTCTATAATATTTTTCTACCGCTTACAAATAAATTAAATATATTCAAACTTCTTCGATGGTAAGCAGATGATAATGTCTAATATATTAATATATTAAATGCGATATCTTTTTCTTGCCAAAAGGACCAAGGCGAGATAATAACAATTTCTGTTAATTAATTCAAATAAGTATACATATCTTCCCTTTGTCTGCTTCGACTTTGAATTAAAATTAGCGGCATTTATACTTTGTATATTTCAATATGGCGTTTGATTTTGCTCCGCGTTTTCTCATACAAAAGTTGAATTCATCAACGTTTGCTTTTCCTGAGACTCTTTAAATACATTTATCTTATACAAAATACTCCGAGAATTATTTAGCTGTGGGATCGTTGTGTTTTAAGGAAATCCATTTTTATTTCTTTAATTAGCCAAAAAATCTAAATAATTTAACAAATCACCCTTTTTATATTTTAGTTATTTATCAATGTATCTTGCTACTCAGGGTATTTTTGATTCAACACATATATCATTTTATAACAAGTAGAGACCGTGACATCACGTTGCCTTGAAAGAAAAATAAAACTATGACTTAACAATATGGACATGCATACATCTCACTGAGTAAAGCAATTATAATTCTATTGAATCGGCGAAAAGCTTCTTGTTTAGTTTTGGTTGAAATGTTGTACAAACTTCAAACATGATATGATTAAAAAGTAACAGAACGGATTAACCGGGAAAACTACAATTGCCTCCCTGTGGTGCCTTTTGGGTTAAAATGGTTAAAATTGACACTTTTGTGGTTATTAAAAAAAATTGATGACTTGGATTTTTATAAAACTTTCTGAAAAGTTGTAACTAACTGATTTCCATATAATTTTGTTTATTTACACTTTAAGATAACGCTTGTGTGTGCATAAGGGGCTCTTTTAAGGCTCATAAAATCATTCCATTTTTGGAACTATTTTGCAATATTTGTCCAACATTTTCCGTGTATGTCTGTTTTGCAATTTTGTATGGTGCTAAGCTCAGATTTCAATATGCTAAGGCCTTGAGGACTTTTATGCTAAATAGGAAGGGCGCGAATACTGAGCTTAGTAATATTTATGCCTGGCGAATATTGTACACTCACGTGGGACCATGCATGCTTCACTTGCTTTATTTTTAGATATACTAATAACTAAACAGCAGCAAATTGATAATTTGGAGCTTGTATTCAATATAGTATTCTTAAGGAAAGCATTTCAAATATATATTAAATAAAGTTATCATACTAAAGTGGTTCTAAAAGCAACATTATTTCATGAGCTCAAAAATTTGAAGATCTACAAGGATGGAAACAAAACCATTAGAACAACCGAGCTTCTGAACAGACTTTTATCTGCATAGTTACTAATCTTAGTGTACTTTTGCATGATATTCAATCACCCACCTTTTCTTATGACGCACTTTCATGACTTTTGTGATGGCACCCACTCATTTACATATGTGGATAATATTGCACATAAATAACAAGACTCGGTTAGTCTGAGTGTGTGTTAACCAGAAGCCACCGAAGGCCGAGCAGAGAGCAGACATGTTCTCCAGCCAAGACTCTCTTACCTGACAACCATTATGTAAATATACTGTAAATATACTTTTCCTAATACACTTCTTATTGATCTACCTTTGTTTGATGAGTCCTCATTTGTATTGCCTTATACGTTATTTGCAAACATAACAATAGCATAGGTTTTTTACCGCCAATATCTTTAACAGATTGTTAAAACTGCCCCTTATGTATGCACGTTCAGTCATCATAACAATGCAATTTGCATTCCTCCCTGATTCATTCGGGCGGAATTTAAAAAACAACAGGATGGTATTAATTTTGAACGCTGCACGTTCAAAAAAGGTAGAGGACATGTACGTGAAATAAAATTAAGAAAGTGATGGCTTATTAAGATCTGTTATATGTTCTGAAAAACAACCTCCGGATGGCAGAAAATTGTAATATTTCGTGTTAAACTATTTAAAATTCATTAAACATTTTTTTTTTTTTTTACAAAGGCGTCACCACATTATCAAGGCCCAGAGGCCACTCAAGGATAAGGGTTAAAGAGTGTACAGTAGAAATTGGTCAATATAGTAATCATTAGTAATGAAAATTTGGTAAATTTGATAACTTATATGGAACGGCTCATCAAGAACTTATTTACTTTAGACTTGAACACAACCATATTGTAGTCAGCAGGAAAGCAGGAAAACGGAAGACAATTCCACAGGCGTGCAGTTCTAAGAAAGAAGCTTTGTTCATGGAATCTACGTTTAGGTTTAGGCACAGATAAAGAGTGGGGGAAATTATTGATAGTGTTTACAGCTAGACGAGTGTTTCTTGTGAAAGTTTGGCGAGGGGGGACCATAGATTGAAGCTCAGTTGAACACTTTCCATGAAAATAACGATACATCAGAGACAAACTCGCAACATCTCTTCTGTGAGATAGAGGTTGCAAGGAGGAGAAAAGGACATCTCCTACGAGGCTACGAAGTCTATTTTGAACTCTATCAAGGCAGGACAAGTCCTTTCTAGCAGCTCCTGCCCAGATGTGGCAACAGTATTCCATCCTTGGACGTACCTGGCTCTTATATAGGTAGAGAATAGCATCAGCAGTGAGATATCTACTGGATCGATAGAAAGATCCCACCATTTTTCCAGCGGCCTTGGCAACAGATTTGATATACGTGTTCCATTTAAGATCAGGAGTAATGGTCAAGCCCAGAAGCTTGTCAAAACTTGAGGCCTCCTGAAGACGAGAGCCATTCATTTCAATTGATGACAAATGTGAATTAGAATGTTGATGATGTAAAGAGAGAAGCTTGGTTTTAGATGCATTAAAAGTAACCAGCCACTCCTTTCCCCATTGTACTACGTGCTCAAGATCAGAGGAGAGAGAATTGGAGAGAACTTGGTCGTTTACTGTCTTAGATGTGCTACCATAAATGGTAGTGTCGTCAGCATAAATGTCTACAAATGATGTAAGGATATGATTTGGAAGATCATTAATGTAGATCAGGAAAAGAGTTGGGCCCAGGATGGATCCCTGAGGGACACCGGCATTAATACTGTGAGCTTCTGATTTTTGCCCCTCAACTACTACTCTTATGAACCTATCAGAGAGAAATGATTTAATAATTGAGAAGACTTTTCCAGCTATACCATAGCTAGCGATCTTATGAAGTAAACCTTTATGCCATACCCTATCAAAGGCTTTAGATATGTCAAGAGCAATTGCCCTAGAAAGATTGCCACCGTCGAGAGATTTGCTAATCCTATGCGATATAACTGTAAGGACATCTGCTGTAGATCTAGCAGAACGGAAACCATATTGAGTGTCACTAAGAAGGTCATTTTTGTTGAGATGTTTGATTACTTCTGTATTTAACACAGATTCTAGCAACTTACTCATGACGCACAGGAGACTTATTGGCCTGTACTGAGAGGGGGATGAGCGATCACCTGAATTCTTAAATACAGGGCATACTGATGAGATTTTCCAGGGAGATGGGAAACTATTCTCCTTAAGACAACGTTTAAACAGTTTTGTAAGTATGGGCGCTAATTCAGGTTGAAGTTTTTTGAGTACTATAATTGGAATACCGTCAGGGCCAGTTGCTTTACTCGAATCAAGGTTTTTGATTAGCTTCGCAACATCACATACAGATATACGTATATCACATAGCGTGTTTACTGATACAGGAGGAAATATTGGGGGTTGGCGGTCTTGGTCGCAAAGGGTAGAATTAGCTGCAAAGTTCTTGACAAAGAGTTTGGCTTTGTCAGATGCTGACGAGATTACCTCAGGTCCATTGATAATAGTTGGGATGGAGCACACGCTTCTGTTCAGGATTCTGTTTGCTATTTGCCAAAACTGGTGGGAACCAAGCCGCTGCTCAGCTACTTTGGACTTAACAGATTCAGCATACAACACTCTTGCGTTCCTTAAATTATTCTTGTCTGAGACATCTATTAAATGATTATCTTATAAAAAAATTACTAATTGATTATCGTATAGCCATCTATACCTCTCACTACATAAAGAAACACATAGACTATGTAAATAATCGCAGTAGTTACAGTAATATTTCGTATAAGTATTTTTAATTGTATAGCGGTGAATTATTATAGTATGTAATATTTATACTTTTCTGATAACGCAATGGTATTGTTGCCATGGAATGTAACGTTTCTCTGAAATTGTGTAATCTATTTAAAATGCAGTCCTGTGTTTACTTCTTGCGTGCGAGTCTGTGATTTATATGGAGGGAAATTGTTGCGACTCTTTCTTTGAAAAATAAATCTCGAAGACGTGAAAAGCTTGGGATTAAATGTAATAAATATCTGTATTAATTAAAAATGGAGAATTCTTCTCGCTACTCTTAGTATGTGTTGATTCGACAACACTATTTTTTTATCAATGTGTCTGTGAGGATTCAAATAGTTATTTTTTATTTTTTAAATTAACATAAGTATAAAATTTAATGACAATTAAATAGGAAAAATTGTAGGATTTCTTGATATTTCTAAATTTTTACATATGTTAATGTTTATACTTATTACCTGCATATATTTTATATTGTTTATAAATAGTTTAAGACGATATAGGAACCATTAATTATAAACAATAGATAATATATACAAGTAATACGTATAAACATTAATATATATATATATATATATATATATATATATATATATATATAGACGTTAATATATAGCAATACTTAATAGTAAATAGTGATATTTACAAATAGAAATAAAATAGATTTAAAGCTACAAACATTCGTACCAGAATTGTCCACAAGGACCCGTGGCGCAGTGGTTAGATTGCTTGGAAAATCAATTGTAAAAAAAATGATATTCCCGAAAGTTTGATGATTCAATCCTCAGTGTGGGCGACAGAAAAATACAATTGCGAATTATTCAGGCTGACAGAACAAGAGGATGCTTCAATTGTGAAGTAAATAAAGGTTTCTGTTCGCAGTTCCGTCCAAATTCGCGAGATAGACAGAACCATTCCACAAATTTCCTGTTTTTTACAGTTAATTAAAATGCTTGAATCTAACATTAAATCATTACCGTAAAGTGAAAATTTATGTACTTCAAAATATCCTTATGTGTGATTTTAGAACCTTTAAACTGTTTGAGCGGGCGTTACTTAGTTTGTGTGTGACACCGTTTGTACATGTTTGCATGAGTTTTCATGTGCGTGTGTGCGTCCGTGTGTGTGTGCGTCTTAGTGTTTATTTTGTGTGTGCGTGTTTTTCCGTGTTTGCGTGAATTTGTGCGTGTGTGTGTGTATGTTTGTGTTTTAATGTGTGTGTGATTTTGTACGTAGGATTTTTGTGCCTGTGTTTCTTTGTGTGTTTTCGTGTGTGTTTGTATTTGTGGCTGTATGTGTGTGAGTGTGTGTTTCTTTCTGTGAATGTGCGTGTTTTTGAATTTGTGCTTGTGTGTGTCTGTGTTTTTGTGCGTGACTCTCTCAATCTAATACTTGCGGCATCCATCCCAGGCATGGCAACGCGTGACGGGGCGAGTACAGCTAGTAATATATATATATATATATATATATATATATATATATATATTTATATACATATACATATATATATATATATATATATATATATATATATATATATATATATATATAGTTGTGTCATTGTTATTGTTTACTGTATATATAATTTATTATGTTTAATTAACGGTGCACATATTGTGTTAACTTTTATACAAAGCTTACTTAGTAATTAATTGTCTCTCAGCATATCTGCTGCCCTTTTTAGCTGAATTACATTCTACTGTTCTCCTCTGTCTATAATTTGTCATTTGCTCCATAAAAGTAGATCGTTTCCTTTGTTTTTTTTCTGGATGTGGTCAAACATACCCGACTTTTCAATCTCTTGATTTATTATGGCTTTACGATATTTTCTAGTTATATTTATATATAACTAACTATATGGTCTACATGTCTAACCTTTGTATAGTTTTTTTTTCTATATTTCTATGAAATCTCTTGCAGAGTTTTATTGCTTTTAAATACTGTCCTGATATCATATGGATTACATATTTTTTGAAGATAGCCAGACAAGCAATTCATCAAGGGCATACAAATTGATGATTTCCCGCGTGGTATGCATTGATCTCTGGTCCAGTTTTTTAATACTTTTTTTTGGACTAATGTCATGCTCTCTGGATAATTCTTTTTGGAGGTTTCTCTTAAACTATCCTTCTCCTCTGGATACCATTGATGTTATTACATATTGCTTTTCCTCTGTGTTGTAGGCAATGGGCGACTCCTTTCTCTGTATTATATTGATCGTGAAAGTTAAAGTTTAGGTAGTCTCTAGTGAAAGTTGACCTCCGGTATACTAATATACAGATAGCATAAGCCTCTGATCAGTTCAGGTTATCAGCACCTATACGAACGTTGATTAGTTATGTCTTTTCCATCGTAACCCGAAAAGATGAATGAGTAGAGTTCATGGTTTAGTAATATTGAACATCTTCCTGGTGAAGCCATATTAAAAATGTGCCATCCACATATTGCAAGTACATTCTTTGCTTTCGTGGTGTTGATCCCCACGTCATTTCCTCAAAGTATTGCATGTATGCATTAGTCAGTACTGAAGGGAATGGTGATCTCATCGCTAGAACTTGTTCCCGCCAATACATATCAGATCCCATAACGAGGTATGACGTTTCTACACAGGAGGTCAATTAGGATACAAGTGAGGCACCTAAAGTTTGCTTACCCCCTTCCACTGTTAGTCTTATCAGTGGGTATTTTCATGTAGACTAACCATCTTGGTGGAATGACTGTGAGCATTGTTGATTGTTACTACGAAATAAGAATTCTTGACGTACGCTGGAGATTGCCTTATGATTGTGGTGATTATATTTACCAGGAATTAATAAATAGATGGCTTCGCGCACTGAAAATTTTCCTCCTGATAATTTTAAATATTTCTATTTTTTAACAAATAAATACGGTGTTTCCTTATTATCTAGGACGAAACTTGTATACAATTTGTAGATTAACACCCCCTAAATAAAATCCGTTTTTTTAGGGAAATTTTATTTTATTAAATAAAGATAAAATTCAGAGCGTGTCAGTTTCATATGGTAATTTAATATGAAATGCGCATTTCTCTTATGGACTTTGACATATTCAGCTTGTTAATGTTGTTTACAACTACAGAACGCAAGTCTGGAAGCTGCTAGATACGGTTAGGCTTAGACAGTTGCTGTAAAGCTGTGTTAAATGTTGCATTTCATGTTTACATCGTTATATACCCCCTTGTTGGACAACGTCAAATCGTCCAACACTAATTGTCTCTCATCCGATCAGTCAATGCGAACATTCATTTCCGTAAACACTAGTTGTATTTAAATCTAAACGCAAGTTCCATAAACAAGGTTTCTAAACTAGAACCGACCGCTTGTGGAACTCTTTACTGTGGCACTGCCTTCAAGTTGATTCTATATAACCGAGTACCTGATAAAAATGACATGGGTAAAAATGGCACCAGTAAATATGACAAAAGTTATTAAATAGATAAAAAGTGTGCTCTGGCAACGAAAAATTAGGACAGTTTGAGAAGTTCTGGTTAAGCTCACATTCCTCTAGTTTAAAATAGAGCAAAGCCTCTTTGCCTTAGTTAAGAAATTTTCAGTTGGGCTAAGTTCAAATTCTATAGAAGCACAAAAAATAATAATTATAAAACTTTATTTAATAATTACTTTAGAGTAGTTCTATGAATTTTAATTTGAAAAAAAAAGTCTAAACTTTTACTGCTGCGCTCTTTACCTAAATTCAATTTATTTTAAGCGTTCAAAATTGAAAAATCATTTGATTATTGAATCGCTGGCAGCCTTTGATTTTAATCTTCGTGTACCAAAAATATTTTTTTCATTAAGAAAATATGATTTTACAGAAAATTGGCAAAATCGATTTACAATTTAAGATTAAAAAAAAAAAAATTATGATAGTAATGTGGAGTTTGCTGAACTGAAAACGTTTATTTAGTTAAAAAAAACAAGTAGTGTGTCAATGTAATTTTTATTATTTCTAATATTTATTCAATTATCGGTGTTTTTGTTTAGTTCTTGTTTGTTTTCCCCCAATTCGTAATTATAAGGGTTTTTGTTTTGTTTTGTTTTGTTTTGCTGAGAAATAAAATCAGTTCTGGGTACTTATGCAGACTGGCACGAGACGTACTAAAATAATGACGTTATCATTACAAATACCATTCTCTATTGAGAAAACTTCCGCAAAATGTAACTTCATATTTCTTTGTTTTATATTGATGAGGGACTGCTTAGTAGCTTGTAAGATTGCATTGGACAGAAACCAAGAACATAAAAAGGGATAGGCTTAATAAATATCATTTTTGAATTAGTTCACTTGTCATGGGTTTTATTTTAAGTCGTTCGATAGTGTGATTCATGTCTTGACTCTACGGGTTATAAATTATGAGGATTAGTCAAACGAATAAAGATAGAAAGTGGATAAGTAAGCATTTAAGTTTTACATTGTTTATCTTTACGCCCCTAAATACTGTTCACACCGGCTCAATACAAAGTTCGGTCAAACTAGCAGAAAACATGGTCATTTTTATGTTTACGTTAGCAAAAAACTACCCTCAACCAATACTAGTGCACGTTCCCATTACAAAATATTTATATATGTTTCTTTTTTTATTTTGGGGTAGGTGAGATTTATTCCTATTTTAAACAAGAGTAATGGGAGATTAACTTGCACTTCTCAAACGGTCCAAATTTTCTTTTGTCAAGGTGCAATATTTACATATTTATTCAGTTTGCCATTTTCCCGTACCAATTTACCGTACCATCTTTACCGGTGTCATGATTACCTGAATACACGTTATCGTTTTCAGCCCAATATAGGCAATTCTTGCTAAGTCGTTCCCTTCAATGATAAAATTCTATCAAATTTCTATCATTGGCGATCATAATGCCGTTGTCCCAACAATAACCTTATACCCATTAACCATTATCATCACTTAACCTACTATAACAAAGGCCATATGAGCGCGTATAAAAATAGCAGCAGCAGACGAAAGATGGATGGCAAGCGATTGTATTTTCCGCAGAAACAGCGTTTGAACGCGTATTTAAATTGGTAGGTGTGCTCGAGTTTACGCCTAAAGAAAAAAAAAAAAAACGCCACCATGTGGTAAAGAAGAAAAAATCGACGCCGACGGAGACGGACGTATAGAAGTGAAAGCGAGAGTATGCTGACTGTGCCCGACTTGCGGTCGGAAGAAAGAGAAACGCCCTTCAGGTTAAATAGACTTGTGGAAGCGAGAGACTTTTAAGTTATATCGGGATGTGAAATCTATGGTAATACGAGGGGTGTGCAATAAGTAATGCTCCTGATCCACTTTCCATAGCAGTAGAGCAATGGAGCTTGACACAGTTATTAGTCTTTCTCTACATAGGAATCACCCAGAGTTATGCATTTCTCCCATCGTTTGATGCAGCTTTGGAGACCATTTTTGTAGGACACCCCAGGTTGGTCCTCCAACCACGACGTGACTTCAGAAATCAAGGCTGCATCATCTGGGAAACGCTTTCCTTTCAAAAAACTTCATGGCTGGGAAGAGGTGAAAATCAAAGGGTGCAAGGTCAGGAGAGTAGGGAGCATGGAGGAGAATTTCATAACCACACGTTCGTGTTCTTATCTGGCGACATGCGATTTGTGGACCGGAGCGTTGTCCTGCAGGAGGAGGATAATTTTGCTGATCTTGCCTCGCCTCTTGATTTTGATAGCTCCCCTTAATTTCCTCAAAAGTGAAGCACAACAGGCTCTTGTAATTGTGGTATTCTTTGCCAGGAAATCTGTCATCACTACCCATCCTGGTTCCAGAAGACTGTGAGGATGACCTTGCCAGTTGAGGGCTACACCCTTGCTTATTTTGAGGTGGTGAGTCCAAGTGCTTCAACTGCATTGACTAGGCTTTGGTCTCTGGATCATAGTGATAGACCCAGGTTTTATCCTGTGTAATCAGTCTTTTGAAAAACATTGACTCGTCTTCTTGGCACATCTCCAAATTCATCCTCGAGAACTCGACGCGTTCTCGCTTCTGGAATAGTGTGAGCAACCTGGGAATCCATCTGGCGGACACCTTATGTATATGCAAATGGTCATGAATGATAGTTTTCACAGACCTTTTACTAATCTTGACATCTTGGGCTATTTGGCGAATAGTAGTGCGCCTATCTTCCAAAATGTCAGCCTCAACTTAACGGACAGATACCTCATCAATAGCAGAAGGGGGGAACGACCAGGTCTGGGAGCTGTTTTACAGACTTTCGGTCATGTTTGAATTCACAATGCCAGCGTTTTACAAAGTCGTATGATGGGGCATTATCACCATAAGTTTCTTTCATTTCATCAAATACAAAAACCGGATCACTGCTCGACATTAAACAGGCTCCATTTCACAGCTGACTCGGTTACAACACCCGTAAAACAGAAACCACAATTAGTTGAGAGCTGTACTTTGTCACATAACCGTAGAGTCATTGCACATGAAAAATTTCTGCTAGATCAGACAATTGGAAGTGGGTCAGGGGCATTACTTATTGCATGTCCCTCGTAAATGATTTAGTTTAAAAATAACATTTTATTAATTTATTCCTTTTGTTTCTTTGTAGTTGCGACAGTAAGTATGTTACGTTGCACACCGTTCTTGATAAGCGGTGACTCTTATGTGAAAATCCTAATGAAAATAATTAAACAAAAATAAACAATAATATCGGCTATAAAATAATTTGAAAAGAAAATCATTAGATACAAAACTCGACTAAGGGGAGACAATACACATCTGAAATAAACGGTGACAATTTGCCTCACTACAAAAAAGTTCAATAACATATAAAGTTTACTCATAGCAAATAGTTAGAATTAAAATTGTGACTTCTCTCAAAAACAGAATTCATATTTGCATTGTTTCATTTTGTAACGACTGAGCTCCTACGACTTCGGAGATCTTTATCGAATACAGCAATAAGGAATTTTGTAATTAGAGCAATAGACTAAAACAGGTATGGTGATTTTGATTTCTTAGTGAAAAGAGGCGTATATATATATATATATATATATATATATATATATATATATATATATATATATATATATATGCATATATATATATGTGTGTGTGTGTGTGTTTGAGAGAGAGAGAGGGAGAGAGAGAGAGAGAGAGTTAACGAATTCTGTGGATCTTGCTTACTTACATTTTGTCCACGATCGGGCAATTCCATCTTTAAAAAAAGCAATGGCAGGTGAATTTATGAATAGGTGTGGCTTGGAAGTTAATACTGGTAAATATTTGTATGGATTGGTTTCAATTCTAGCTGAGGGCACCCAGCATATATATATATATATATATATATATATATATATATATATATATATATGTATACACACATATATATACATATATATATATATGTATACACATATATATATATACATATATATATATATAATTTTGATTTCATTACCGTACATTAGTGACAATATAATAATCGATAGTGAATTGTGTATAAAGTAATAAATACCTAATCTACATGAAATATACTATCATATTTAAGTGTATATTACGACCAGACAACGCCGGGCGGCCTGCTAGTATATATATAAACAAAATAAACTGCGATGTCGTATGGGCAAATTTACACATTGTATTGAGCCGTTTATATATTTATAAAAGTCTATATTGACTTAAACTTGGGTAAAGAAATCTATATACTTGCAATGTCTTTGTGTATATACTGATTGTATTGCGGCCTTATTAACCATTCATTCGGTTCCTTTTACACTCCTTAGTCTGAATCTCGTCCCGCAACCGATGTGGTATTGTCACGAAGTGCAGTCTCTGGAGGTAACGCAAAAGTTGTCAGCCAAGTTCTGAGCCTTTGAAGCCGGTTTTTCTTACATTGAACGCTGCCTTCCTTTGATTACGCCCCATTCAATGGCTAATCAAAGCGCCATGTAAACAATAATACGGTCAATGATTGAAAACGTAATTACTTTTCAGCAACTGGGACCTGTGGATACTCCACGGTTAATTAAAGTAAATGGATTTTAACTTTCTTATGTGTTCGTAATTACTTGCCGAAAATTATATCAGGGCAGGTTTGGAATTAACCATGGTTTGTGTTGTGGGTTTATAATCATAAATCCATTATTTTGTTGTTTTTAATATACTTTAATTATATACTAGTGCAAGGGCGCGCCCGGCTTTGGCCGGACGTAAAATACGCTTAAATATGATACATGCGTATTAAATATGAATTATGCGTATTTTTATTTTATTCAAATTAAAACAACGTTTATATTGAACTCTCATTCTTGACGTTATTCTCGCGTTACCTACGCACAGTTCAAACATTTAAAAATACAACCGCCAAATACAACGCGCGGCCCTAACACTGGATCTTCATTTACTTTTACGTCAAATTTTGCTACCGCTTTTGTACCCCTTCCCAAACAGCCTGGGAATACGTCTGAGAAATTCTCTTTTAATTCCCTCTAATGTTTTTCTGCCTCCACATTCGAATTCTCAACCTTTTGGCAAAATGAGCTTCAAGGCAGATCCCATAGTCTAACGCTATCGAACAGACCAGTTCCAAAGAGGTTGTTTCATTTTCGCATGGTAAATAATCTTGCTATTTCGGCTCTGTTTTGGAAAAAAATATTCGTCAATAATTCTCCTGCGAAGGTAATTTTTTTACCACTGACGCTTCTCGCCGTTTTATGTGATTTAATCATAGTGGGTCTCTCAAGCCTCTTCCATGTCTGTGCATTAATAATGGAAATGTCAGACACACTATCAAGCTGTAGCATTATATTCTGTTTAAACACTTTGACCTGTACATATTTTCGGATATTTTGTTCCTCAGGTTCAATTTTCGTAAGTTTAATGGATGTCTTTCTACCAGATTTTTTTCTACAATTCGATGCTTTATGCCCTTTCTGGTGGCAGTTGTCATATTGTTTGAATTTGTAGGGACACTCATTGTACCAATATTTATTTCCACACCTCCAACATGGTCCAGGTGGATATTTCCCTGTTTCTTTCTCTGGTTATTTTTTGAAGTCGAATTTTTCTTTTGATTGCTCTTTTTAATATGCTACACTCCGCTTTCCTCTATGTCACAAGTGTCTTGTTTCAACGCAATAAACCGTTCACAGTCTTCCGCTAAGTTTTGTAGTTTTAAATTCGGTTCGTTTTCGAGTTTATTTAAAACACGACGCCTGATTTCAGCCTCTTTATTTAAGACCAGCCCTTGTACAGATATAAAACACTTAAATTACCTGCTGATAATTCCTTCAGTTTAAAATCGTCGCAATGCTTGCTCACTATACTTGTATAAGTAGTGAAGTCATCTTCCTCTCTTCTAGTAACATTCATACATTTATATAACCTATGGAAAAGAGACGTTTTTGCAAAAAAACAGTTCTGTAAGTAGCGTAACTGTTTCTTGGAAGCTCAAATCACTAGTCTTCTGGGGGAGAATAAAATTCACGAACTTTGTATGCTCGGCTGTTCCCAATTTCCTTAGCAAAAGCCTAACTTTTTCCGCGTCTGAGCAGGTACCACAATCCGATATAAAAATATCCTCATATCGTCTGTAGTACTGGACGAAAGTGACATCATCTAATTGAAATTATCAATAGCGGTCCACACAGCTGTTTGAGAAAATGTGTAATGATTACCGTCCGCTTTAATAACTGTGTCGCCTCCAGAATGTTCCTTTGTTCCTCCTGTGTTTTCATCAATATTTCCTCGAAGCGTTTCTGTTGTTGAAGCATTTTTTCAAATACTTGTTTAAATCTGTCTTCCCTTTCTCCTTGTTGTTGAATTTGCTGATTTTACAACGCGAGATTTTGCTCTGCCTGGAATTGGAACAATTCCGACAGTGAATCTTTGAATTTCCCATCCATCATACGAATTCAGTTTACAATTTACGCTTGTATTAAATAAATATTCCTTAGTAAAAAAAAAAAAACAAAAAAAATTTCTTTCTAAATTCTTTTGTTTGAATAACAACAGTTAAGCAGTCCTTTTGTAACTTAGTTTGTTGAACGCTATATTTCTAGTCTTACTAGAAACAATCCAGCGAAATAACATTTGTTTAACATTTTTTTTTATTTGCACGCGTTTTTACGTAGCAAAAATAAAATCCGTCGCAGTTAATATCCAACGAATTCGTAAAGGAAACGTTTTTGTTTCTTTTACCGTAGGAAAAATGGCTCCTGGTGAAGAAAAAAATTACCCTTTTTCCCTTTCCAAAACATTTGGTAAGTGTGTTCAATTATTAAATAATTGACAACATTTGTGTTTTTCGCTGTAGATTTTGGTAGCAAGTTTTTCCCGTCGCAAAATTACTATTGTAGTAATTAATTCGCTGTCAATCCTTGCGTATCAAAATATCTGTGTAAATGACGAAGGTGTTCTGCCATAAAGATTTTACGAATCTTTATTCCAATCACTTTTGTTGATTCTCTGCAGTGACGGTCGTTTCAATTCCTTGTCGCGAATCTGTTGTGTCGTGAACCAACAGTGAAAATAAGAACAATCAAGTCGAGGTTCGGTTAAGGAACAAGTGTATTAACAATAATGTACAAAGATAGGGAAGCGTGTATTTTTTATTTTTTTTACACAGTGATCACCACTTATCAAGGCCAGGGATAAGGGTTATTGCAAGTACATTACGTTAGTGTGGAAATTTGATGAAGTGTTTACTTAAGGGGGCGGTTCATTAGGAATTTGTTAACATTGGACTTGAAGACATCCAATTTGTAGTCCGGTGGGAAGCAGGCAGACGGAACGTGCCCAACAGTATATCTGCTGGGCACTCGGCTAGCAGTTTAAGTGCAGTCGCATCTCTCTCACCGGTGTTGGAATTACTAGCGCTATTTATAGTGCTAATCGGTGTAAATTCCTCTATTCAAGGAAGGCCGGTATAACAGTAGGCAACATTTTCAAAACTAAAATATGCACGCATACATAAATATATATAGACAGATTTTTTGTGTTTAATATGAACTTTTTATGCAAATATAAAGCATATATAAATCATGTAAAATACTTGCATTAATACAATTACACGTAATAGTGAATAAGAAAACCAAAAATGTAATGAATTAATTAAACTTAATGTTTAAAAGAATGTGCAAAGAAGTTAAATCGTTTGCTAGTTAAATAAATAGAACAAAGAGTATTTGATATCCCTGTCTCTTTCTCTCTTTCTCTCTCTCCCTATATATATATATATATATATATATATATATATATATATATATATATATATATATATATATATGTATATATATATATGTATATATATATATATATATATATATATAGTCATCCACATGGAATACTGTTTCAAAGCTCATCAGTGCGGCTAGATAGGCAACTGCCTCAAGTCAGGATCGAAACCCGACCGCCCAAATGACAATTAAGGCTTCTCACCATTACGCTGTGTGGGTAATAAATTAACGATAGTTTGGCATCGTCCAACTGCCTCCACTTTATTTATTTACACAAAGACCGTCGCTTAATAGGCTAATGACAGTTTGTATATCATTTCAAGATAGGGAGCATTATAGTCATCCACATACAGTACGGTTTCGCTGTTCCACAGCTCATCAGTGCGGCTAGACAGGGAAATGTCTCAAGCCAGGATCGAAACCCGATCGCCCAAATGACAGTCAAGGCTTCTCACCATTACCATTATATATATATATATATATATATATATATATATATATATATATATATATATATACGCGTGTGTGTGTGCTTGTGTGTGCGCGCGCGTACGCCGGTGTGTGTATTATTAGGTCAGGATTAAAATTGATCTATACTATAAAACAAGAGTGCCTATAGTAATATACACACCACGTGACCTTTGATTTTTTTAAAAACTACTCTGCAGTTTTAGGTTATATCTACGAAGACATAGATTTTGGAAATCTGTTTCTGTTAACAACATACGCCGTTTTCAATTTAAATAGAATATTGTAATGTAAATGGGGAATATAGAATATGTTATTCATTGAATGTTAATAAAAGTTTACCCAAACGTCTAAAACGCCAGAGAAGTTATTTTAAGCATCCAGGAGGGGAAAAAAGAAACCAATCATAAGATAAAGCAAAAATAAAAAGTGAATCAAATGACTGGTTGTCTATAATTCTCGCCTACTTCAAATTTCTAGTTAGCAGAATCAAATCTTTTTTGCCTCACCCATATCGTTTCCGAAGTAGCGATACGGTTATTGAATTTTTTAACCGCATTACGTCCGTTGAGAAAAATAGAACACACACACATACACTTACATACATATATACGTGTAGATTCTGCCCAGAATGGAAAGGATTTTATGACTTTTTTCATGTTCACTCGCATGTGATTTATTATCAATTTCTTCGACATTTTTATCTCCAGAATACTGATGATGTCCTATGAAATAGGATGAAACGTTGATTAACATTATTTTATAAATTCGCGGTTTTCCTTTTCAAATAATCATGCATATATAGTTATTGATATATATATATATATATATATATATATATATATATATATATATATATATATATTGATATGGAAAAATCGCGACCATATAAAGTGGTGTATATCAATCAAAATATATCTTGCTCTTTATCTATTGAGCACTCTTAATAACCTCGTAAAATTCATGAGTATAACTTGATATCTGATAATTAAAGGATTAAAAAAATCTGATGATAAAAAGTTAAAACGGAAATGGCAAACGAAACGCTCGATGGTCGGTGGTTTTTATTCGAACGCCTGTTTTCAAATGTGAGTTTATCCCTTAAGCTTTTAGATATTGTCGAACATTTAGGATAGAAGTATGGATTGTTTTTCTCAAATTGTATTTAAAATTATTATATTCATAAATAAGTGTTTGGCCGATTTTGTGTGGTTTTTTAGTTCGGTTTCCAGATAATTTAATTCATCAGGAGGGAACACACTAGAAAAGTATAGATTCCATCCAGTCGTATATTTTTCTTAGCTAGACAGGTGAAACAAACTGACATCAAAAGGAAGACGTATTCTCGAGAGTACAATAATACAATGACTCTCTAAAACTATCATAAAAAAGGGGACGCGGAAAACGGGGAGGATATAAAAACTAAATGCATAGTACACTATCGCAAATCCCCTCGCCCCAAAGGAGAATGTTACACTGCTATTATGGTATCGTGAGGAACAAACTATATTTACACCACATAAACATAGGGAAATGCCTGGGAGGAAATTATAACAAATTAAAATACACCACTCTACCACCTAAATAAATAAATGAAACGAGGAGTGACTCTAAAACTCCCTATGAAAATAGATGGTAATGCTTGGGACAAATTGTTACATGATAAGGGCTGTCCCCTTTTCATGTAAGTATAAAAATAGAGAGATTAGTTAAAATGAAAATAAGAGAAAACAGAAATCGAACCCTGGACATAAGTTTTAAAGAACAATAAGTTTAAATGGAATGTCCAGTCAATTGTTAATTCGGATGAAATAAATAATAAATAAACTATTCAATTGTTAAAAGAATGTGGATAATAAAATATGGGTTAAATAAATTAGATATGTAGGTTGAATTCCTTTGTAAAAACATCAAAGAAAAAATAGGTTATTGGGAAATCATAATGTTCGGGAAACGTGCAAAGTCGCGCATGTTGGTGACACGTGAATTTTGCTCACTGAGCCGGACATGAATGGATTTCTCAATATAGAAAGTGAGAGTTAGTTAGTTAGTTGGTCAGTGAGACAGTCAGTGAGAAACTCAGAGAGAGAGTCTGGAGTTGGGAAATCGAACGTCTTAGGAAGCGAGACGTCACTTTGAAACTAAAATGTGAAGCTTTGAATTCTTGATGAGGAAACCACAGCCGGTCGTGACGAAATAAACCATCATGTGTTTTATAAAACGTCGTCTTGTCTTATGATTCTTACAAAAAGGTAAAGTGAAAATTGTATTATATATCTGTGTTATAAAATGTCATTACATACACTTCTCGACATCTCATATCCACAATGTGAATCTACATCATATCTACACTAAGACTGTCTGAACACTGTCTCATCACTCAAAGAGCTTTCTTCTTCTACACATCTAAGGAATGAACATTTAATATATAAGAATCGTAATAACATGAACAATCTCTCTAAGTCTCTTACAACAACATCCTAATAAGACTCTTTCTAAGACTCTCTTTTAATGAAACCTCAAAATATAACAAAATGTATCATGACGACTGAAAATATACGACACTACAACGGAACTTAAGAACAAGGTCATGGGGGCACTCCGGCCATCCCCTTCAAAACAACTGATAATACCTGATATTATATTATAAAAATGATATATATTATAAAAATGATATATATTATAAAAATGTATATAGTGAACCACTCCTTAAAGAGGAAGTGATACCTAGTATGATTCTAACATGTAAACAGAAAAGATAATACAATACCATATCCGAAAGAGAATAGATAATACATAGGAGGGTTTTACCCCTATAAAACTGACTCGGAGACAAAACCATCTTTACACTTAAAATATACATATCCTATTATCATGAATTTTTAACCATGCGTATAAGTCGCTGACTCCGAAACATTTCCAACATTTCTATATCACTATATGTGATGAGGTTAAATGGGGGGGTGCGATGACAAAAGCAGAATAGTAATAGGAGCATTGTAATTAATGTGCATATTACCGACCCCCGTTCACTCGCCGGGGTTTCCTTAAAGTGTATATTTAAAGCAATTTGAAAACTTTAATAGGTCCTGGATATGACCTTAAACTATATCCAGTGGCGAGGCCCCAGCTTGCGGGCTTTGGGGAGTGTGGAGCCACCCTTTAATTGCCATTGCTCCCAGGTCCACTCTGACCCGGAGTGGTAGTACCTGTTAGAGTCCCAACTATAGGTTAAATAGAAACCGACTTGAAAACAACAAATATATTCTATTCAAAAATTTTTCTTAAAAATCTTTGGATTCGGCATTAAATAACCTGAAAAGGTTGATATGCCGTAAAACAAAAACAACCAAACCAAAACTTTAAGAGCATATATAAATATTGATATAAATATATATTTATATGACAATTTTTACCAGATGAAAATGCTCAATAATCGGGACATAACATCGGTACATGACGGAAGTTAACGTTTTAAGAATTACAATTTACAGCATTTATTATTTGAAATTAAAATGCGGATTAAAATTTATTATTTTCTTTTATTAACGGCGTATTTTATATTTTATTATTTGAAACAAGAGATATAGATAAAAATAAAGTTTGTACCTTCTAATTTTAACACGCACACACACACACACACACACACATATATATATATATATATATATATATATATATATATATATATATATATATATATACAGCAAACTTTGGCATTATATAATTGCCTTTCCCATCTTTTTGATAATTCTATACATCAATATATAAGGGCACTTAAGATGGCGGCAAAGAAATGAAACTTTTTCGGTTGGAAGTATAATCCACGTCTGATGCGTAAAACGGTTTCTATAATTATGTGAGATTTATTATTTTTTTTTTAGTTTGTTTTACTTATATTAATCGAAATATACATTTTTGAATTATTTTCATCGCTCACAATAAAAACGCCTCATCATATTTTCTCCGGAAATGGAATATTTTCCTTTTTATTTTTATTTTTCTGTTCTTAATTTTCATATTTTTATAACCCTACTTATATCACCAGATGCTAGAAACTAGAGGAAGAGGAAAATTGGTTTATGCCAATAATTTGGAGTAATGGAAAGCCTATTCGGTTTGAACTCTATTTCGGTAAACAAAATCACGTAACTAAAACGCCACATATGCGACTCAAATAACGTTATTTTGTAGATTGACCCTTTTTGGGTAGCATTGGACGTAATGCTTGGAATAAAACGTCGATAAAGTGTCTAATTTAATAATATTTACACAACTCTAAAAATACGTTATAGGTGATTTAGAATGATTAAACTCTGCCATGATAGAGACAAACAAATTCAAGTATATTGCGAAATGTGCCCGTGCCACGTGGGCACCTTGTCAAGTTAAAAAAAAAATGAATGATGCCATAATGGAAAAGAACTATCATAATCTTCACAAGCACTGTCTGTGATTATGCTCTCTGAGCGCTGAGGATTGATCTCTATAAAATTCGTTTAATAGTTTAGGATTTGTTAATACTTAAGATTAACCAATTATCACGTAGACACACCGGTTCTCGTTAGATCACCGAAGTTAAGCAACGCTGAGGCTGGTCAATACTAAAGTGGAGGACTATTTAGGAATTCCATGTGCTGTATGTTCTCTCCGCTTATCTCGGCATGGTTTTCAGTCGTCCTGGAATTCTCCTTGACACTGGACTCCAGCAGAGCCGATTCAGGAGAGGCGTGTTTGGGGATTGCGCAACTCTTCCTCAAAATTTCATGCGCAGCTACCCTCAAAGAGGAAATCCATTGTCTTGCGAGAGTTAACGGAGGTTTCCACTTCCACCGCTTATCAAGGCCGGGACGCCACTTGAGGATAATGGTTAGTGAATGTAAAGTGGTAGTTTAATAACCATTAATTGTGTAAATTGGATAGAATATGGTTATTTATGAGGACGTTTCAACAAGAATTCTTTATGATTGATATTTAAAAGGAACAAAATATCACATACTAGTAATATATATATATTCCTAGCAGGGCTATCAGGCGTTTACCGGGGCATAAAAGTAAATTTTAAAAAAGTGTTTATTTTATAATGAAGAAATAGGATAAGATGGTAAATATAATCATATGATTTCATTCTCGTTTCATATCTAAATGCATTCAAGCAGTTGTTTCTATATTTGCATTTTGTATGCACCCGATCCTTCTCTTCTGATGAGAAACATTTAGCTTCGAAATAGTATGCCCTAAAGAGTTGTTTCTTTATTTTTCCCTCATCTGTTGATTATTGTTCAGGTGATATAGGGTTATAAAAAAATGTTTTCTCATCTTTTATTTAATATTATTGCTTGCCCCACTGCATAGTGTTGAGCTTTTCTCATCTTGATAAGTTTTGCTTTATTAAAAATTGTCTCTTTGATAACACACACGCACACACACATACACACACACACACACATACACATATATATATATATATATATATATATATATATATATATAATTATTTACTATGATAACTAAATACCTACAGACACTAGTTTTTCGTCCTTTCGAGAATCATCAGTGCAGGGTGTAACGATTAACGGCAGTCGGGAGATTCGATTCCTCGGAAACAGAAGTCATGTCTGGCTTCATTAACAAGGACCCGAACCATTCGGCTACCTTCAACTGCGAGAGATACACTTGTAATTAAAGATTTTGTCTTTTTTTAATGCTTTAACGTTAGTCGGACTGATGTAGTCATTATATTACGATCTACGCATATGAGCTAAGTTGACGGACTTAAAAACTGAAAGTGCTCAATGTAAGAAACAAGTTTCTTATATATATATATATATATATATATATATATATATATATATATATATATATATATACGTGTGTGGGGGGGTGTGGGTGTTTGTTACTAATGGAAAAATTCCAATGTTTTTTCCGATTCCGATACAGTTACCGATTCTGTATTAAAGCCCCGATTCCAATACAACTACCTAACCCGATTCCGATTCTTTATAAATTTGTACATATTTTACTATGCATTAGTTCTTTTTACTGATTACCGTGATATATGGATTTTTGTTTTATTGGTACTTTAATATCAATAATAATGTATCATGTTATTTTTACTCCAATCAAGGAAGACAGTGTTTTGAACAAAATCAAATGATAAAAAGAAACAAGGAATCACTTTTGGCATCGCAAAATAGATATTTTTTCCAATTCCCTTAAAATTCCGATTTGTCAGATTCCCTATTCCGATTCTAATTAATCGTTCTAATACTAATATATTGTATTACATGTATATATGTTTTGGCGACTCATGCAGAAAACGGAGCATGATATTTTTTTTTAAGATAGGATTTTCAGATTAAATTTAGTTCTTATGGCATGAGTTGTTTATTACTTTCTTAAGCGAAAATATAGATTAATTACGAAACCCTTTTTTTGCACGATTATCTACATATCTCTCTCACACAGAAGAGACGTTGCGAGCCTATCCTTGTTTTATCGTTATTTCCATGGCAGGTGCTCGTCTGAACTCCAATCTCTGGCCCCCCTTCGCCAATCTTTCACGAAAAACACCCGTCTAGCTGGATCCACTGTGAAAAATTTTCTCCCACTCTATATCTGTGCCTAAATCAAAACGCGGATTCCATGAACAAAGCTTCTTTCTTAGAACTGCACGCCTGTGGAACTCTGTTCCGTCTGCCTGCTTCCCACTGGACTATAACTTGGTTGCCTTCAAGTCCAATGTTAACAAATTCCTAATGAACCGCCCCCTTAAGTAAACACTTCATCAAATCTCCACACTAACGTAATGTACTTGTAATAACCCTTATCCTTGAGTAGCTTCCGGGCCTTGATAAGTGGTGATCACTGTGTAAAAAAATATGTCTGCGGACGTGTTTGTACGCACGTGTCTGTTTTTATGTGTGTGTGTGTGTGTGTGTGTGTGTGTGTTACAGATTACGCAGGGCGTATGAGACAGTCGGAGATATAACCTATACTTTAAAAAATATGCTAACGGCTAGCGTCTTAATAACGCAACTTACTGTAAAAGAAATAGATTTGAAAAGGTAAAAAGTAAAAGAAATAAAGAAGTTTAGTAACAAAGGTAGCGGGGTCTACAAAAGTGACGTGATTTATATATTGATCTATCGTTATTTAGTTCCCAATTCTCATATAATTATCGATTCCGAAATAGACGTATCGACTCCGATTCCGCTTTTATACAAACCTCTAAATAGATTACAATAGTGTTATTTTATCACGATTACCGTTAAATGTGCTGATATTTTCTCAAATGTAAAAACGCACATGTGTGGGATGAGCTATCGATTTTAGTTTTACTTGTTTAAAATCAATTAATATTTATTATTTAGTAGGTAAAAATAAATTAATATTTATTATTTAGTAGTTTAAAATCAATTTATATTTATTATTTGGTAGTTTAAAATCAATTAATATTTATTATTTAGTAGTTTAAAATCAATTAATATTTATTATTTAGTAGTTTAATATCAATTAATATTTATTATTTAGTAGTTTAATATCAATTAATATTTATTATTTAATCCCTACTATCGGCAGTTTTGTGTTGAACAAAATAAAATTAACAAAGGCAATTAAATAGAATCGTTTTAAGCATCGGAAAATAGGCACAATTTTCTCCGATTCCAATACAGATTTCGGTACCTCCAAACATTCTAATTTTCCAATTAAATGTCCCAACACCAATAATAATATGATTATTTGCATATATATATATATATATATATATATATATATATATATATATATATGTATGTATATATATATTATCTTTGTTTTATTAAAATAGTGTACTTATATCTATATTCATTCAGAAAAGCGTATGCCGACAATAAGACTTCCTAATTTTATGGGTACTATTAGCTCTTATGCGTATCTAGCATAAATCTACACTGATTATAACTTTAATTGTAGCGTTTTAATTTTAATTCTAGCACCTCCTCCTGATTAACATGCATATTACTATATATAGAGTGTTATCAAAAATAATTTTATGTTTTGCTATTTAATATTTTTTTACTGGAACTTCTACTCATTGAAATTTACCAGGGTACTTAATGGTTTTAAAACGTTTGGTCTGCATAAAAAATCCAAGTGAGTAAACTAATTAAAATTGCAAAATTGTAATATTAGAGGGTACTGCCCATCCCCCCAAAATAGTGCCAGCATCGATTGGCATCACACCAAATAATGGAACGGTGAAGGAGTATTTGAAGTCTTCAGACTGGTGGGTGAGAACAATGACCAGCCCTATACGTGATGGCTGCGAAGTAGACTGAGACCTTGGCGTAGCTTATTGCTACCCCAAATCCAATAAAGAATAATATTTATTAGCAGCTAGAATTCCATGTCAAGCGAAAGTTGCGATAACTCTAATTCATTTGAAAAAATTATGGAATAGGATGAAGAGTATTGGAAATTTGGAAGGGATACTACCAGATTTTGTTTTTTATGTGAGCAATCTCGAATGGCGGCCTGTGCAAGAACTCAAAGTGAGTACGCATAATAATTTAATCGAAATGTTCATTTTTATTCACTTTTTTGTAAATTCAGCATTTTATTTCAAGTTGGCTTATTTAATATAATGTCTATTATTTGGAATATAAATTCGATATTTTCAAGCTTAAGTTTAATAATTTGTTGGAAATGTTTATATATTTCAAGTTTATCTGATTTATTTGAAATTGAACTTTTTTTTAAATTCGTAATGGATAATTTTTATTTGAAAGTTGATTATTTTAAGTTACATTTTTAATTCGAAATTTTTCAACATTTTATAAGAACATTTTATATTTGCATTTGGACTGTTTTTTATCATTTTGATTTGTGAATTTGTTTTTCAAATTTTGAGTCAAATAAAGTTTGGAGAATGTTCTATTGATCATAATCGTAAAAGAAAAATGTGCTTTCCCCTAATGGGAAAATAAACCGAGGTTTCACTTAAGAATGGTATTATCATGTGGCGTTGTCTTTGGAATCAGTTTATCAGAATATTCTATCGATTATTCTTCTACCCAAGGGCGTTTGTTCCCCGGTTGTGTCCTTTACGCTGGTAATCTTTAACTGCTATCTGAGTGCCATCTCTGATAATTTTAACAATCGGTTACCTCTCACAGAGGCCCGCAGCCAATTCTGAGATAACGGTGTAAAGGTTTGTCGGTGGTATGAAGGCCACCAGGTGAGGAGAAGAAACAGTGCGTGCTAGGGACAGAATACTATTATATAATTACACACATATTCATTAACATTAAACTTGAAACCAAAGATTTCTAGTTCACTGGAAATTGCCACGTGGTATTTTCCACAAATGGAATGTTCTAAGAACAAAACTTTGTCAAATGACCTTCCGTTTTATTTTGGATGCTGGTATGCAAAAATAAAGTTATTTTGCTTGCTTGTAGATGGATGAGTTTTTGAACGTTCGACTGATTTCATTAGATTAAATAAACTATTATCATTAAGGGAAGAATTATGTCATCTAAGTAGCAGTTCAATTAGATATATCGTGCAAAATAATGGTTCCTAGTCATAATAATGTTGAAAATTTCAAGAAATCGCAAAAGAAAACTTTCTTTTCCATTTGCAAATACATGGAGATTATTTCGTCAATGAAAAATGGTAACTGAGAGAAGCATTATGATGAACTACATCGTACGTCAACAATCATAAAATTAGAAACCAAGATCGTACGCTTATGAACACCTATTCGTTCTATATTATACGAAAACAAAAACCTATATGAGCGAACTCTATAGTACGCTAAGAAACACCTTGTCAGAAAAATACATAGACACAAACAACACCTAGTCAGCGAACTATAACGATTACGCACAAAAGCTTAGAAAACTACACAGAACCCTAAAACAAAACAGACTATCAACAACTATTTAATGAACACCATAATACTCAGTCAAAAAACTACGTGTTGGTTGTATTCTAATACAACCAACACGTAGTCAGCAAATTACAACGTACGCCAACAAACACTCAGTCATGAAAACCACGGCAACACACAAACAGTAAGTGTACATTGCATAGTTTATTTTACCGCTTAGTTAGACAGTGAGATGTTTATTACAGACAACATCTCTATAAATATATTATACAGGGCCATCAGTATTTATCGTTACAACTTAAAGTGGTTATATTTAAGAAATTAAACAAAATTTAGACTTTTTGCAAATGTATTATTGAAGAAAAGGCAATAGAAAGTTAATACACAAAATATTATTCCGTATGCCCACCATCTGCGCCAATAACTTGTTGAAACCGTTAAGGAAAAGACTTACATGTGTTACGAATTACTTTCTGAGGGGCTTTAGTCCACTCCTTCTCAGGGTTGACCTTCAGAGCTTCCCAACTTTAATGGTGAGTGGCCGAGACATTACTCTCAAGGTATGCCCAGATCCCAAAGTCAACAGGATTCAGATCGGGGGAAGATGGGGGGGCATTCCTCTTTGGGAATGAAGTGTGGGACATTCTCAGAAAGCCACTTCCCCTTTTGGCTCCATGTGAGTGTGCGGAGTCGTGCTGAAAAGACAAGGGGCGTTTTTGAAGTCCTTCTGTGTCCAGAGCAACAATGTGCCAACGCGGATTTCATCTTGATAGTTTTGCTGGTTCAATTTCACCCCCTGGTCAACAAAAAGCAGGGGAATTTTACCGGACTCTGTCACGGCTGCCCAGACCATCACTGAGGCGGCACATTTTTTCGTTGTCACCACTCGGGATCCTTCGTCCACATGCCTCGACCAAACCCGATCGTTTTGTACGTTAAAGTGGTATTCAACATCAGATTTATTCTCATCACTGAAAACGAGATTTGGTAGCATGCAATCCTGAATGCGGGAAAGAAGAATCTGGGATCTTTGGAGTCGTTTATCAACAACTTGAGCAGAAAAATGTTGTTCCTTGACATGCTTGAATGGAAACATCTTCAGGTCCTTTCAGAGTACAGTTGACATGGTCCCATACAACATTCTCGAATCTTTAGCCAGATTCTGGATGGGTCTCTTAGGATTCGTCCTGATTTTTTGTCTGATGGATTAAACAAGTTTAGGGGTTCTAGCTGTTCGAGGGCGACCTTACCCTGGCCTATTCTGAATGGTTTCAGTCTCCTCAAAACGTTTTAAAGTCCTCCACACCAGCATTCTGTTCACTTTCAGGCTCTTACAGATATCCTTCCTGGAGTTTCCTGCTTTAAACTGCTCAACAATTGCAGTCCGCTTGTCTAAAATACTACTCATAGTAATATTCTCGTATCTGAAAGTATAAAGATTCATGAATAAGTGTCAAAAATAGAGTATTACCGAGAGAAAAAAAAGACTGTAACGCTAAATATTGATGACTATGCAATATTTTTTCCAGATCTAAGCTATTTCCTTTTTATTTTAACGTATATTTCTTTTATCTTTCAGGTAAGACGTTTTCTGTAACGGACTGAATGTTTGTTTAATTCTACAGACGGTAAGTCAAATAATTTTCAATTTTTTCTACAATTTAAATATAGATATTTTAGTTAAATACAATGGGAAGTTATATCTTGTCTAAAATCTTTATTTTCAAGTAATGGTATCTCATTTAAAGCAATACTACTATTCTGAATGTCAGCGAGATATCTATATATTCAATGAGATAATTTATAGGTACCGTCGGTTTCAAATCTGACAATACAGAACCGTTTTAGATCCCCATATCACGCTCTCTTTAGCCAATCTACCTCCTGTTTATAGCCAGAAGTGGACATATACCTATACTTTACAACATCTCGTGCAAATTTCCCTATTTGTTTAAACGTTAAATTTTTAATGATTACACTCACAGACGCATTAAAATCCAATATTTTCAGACTTAATTAGAATGGATAATATTTATTTTATTAATGCCATATTATAGTTAACTCTTTGGTTCTATAAGGCTTATATTAGAGGCTTATATTCTTCTTCAATCGACCAATTTACTATGAATCAAGTGCCTTTTTTTTTAAAATACTTTAAAAAATCCTATCTTATATAATTTTTAAATATACTCCTCGTAAGTTTTCCTTGAAAACTAATTCATCAGATTAGACAAATTTAAAATTACATTTATAATTAACATAAACATTAACATTTTAGAATCCAAATTAAATTAAAATGAAAAAAAAAAATTTCTATTTATAAATTTAAATGTAGATTGTTTCTGTGGAGAAATGCTTATGCAGAAGACTATTGAAAATGGTATACTATACTAATAGAAACCTTTAAAATTAATGTTTCTATTTTATAAGCCATTCAATATCTAGTGATTTGTAGATATCGATTGACGTCACCTTTCTATTATTGCGCACAACACCGCATTTCCTATTCGAAATAATAAGGTAAAAAAGAACATCTACTATATGAATCTCACCTGACTGTTTCAATGTATGTATGCCTAAAACATTTCTCAGCGGTATTGGATCAGATCGAACCCTGTACCGTCTGAAATGGCGATGTCTCAGTCGAATAATATGTGAAAATTAGAAAAACAAAGGTCAATTATTTCTTATAGAAATAAAGGTTTGCAATAAGTGAGCGTAGCAAAATATTCTTCTTTCATGAAAATTTAGTCAAACGCGCATGCGCGAAAAAGTTATTTCTTGCATTAGTTGCAATAGAAGACAAAAACGGCATTACTTCGTTGACGCGAGCATGGAGCACTGGTTATAGTGACAGCTTCGTTACCTTAAGGTGGCACGTTCGTGTCGTCATGTCGGACATTCTTTTCGATTCTTAAAGTTTTAATATTTAAAAAGGGGTATTTATGTCGGTCTTTCTGTTCGTTTATTCTGTATTTGCCTTTTTTTTCTATCTCGTTCGCTGTTTTGATCGTTTTTGTTTTTTTCCGATATTTTGGAAATGTTAACATTTAAACAGGGTTATGTATGCCATATTTTTTACTTCGCTTATTCTTCATTTTCCCTTTTATTATTGTTTTGTTTTACCCCCGACACACACACACACACCTCAGCACACCTGGGCAAGGCCGGGTACTCCCGCTGGTGTAATATATAAAAGGCACAATGTGTGTATGGTAATGTATGTATGTTTGTATGTCTCGCTAAAACTTTTGTCAGCCGTATCGAATCGGATCGAAATCGGTATTTTGTGAAAAAGCGATTGCTAAGTTGCATAATATATAAAAATTAGAAAAAAAAACTGTTAATTATTTCGTATAGAAATAAAGTCAAGACCCAAAGAAGTGTCAGTAAAATTTTCTTACTAATATTAGTATTTAAACAGTGTTGATTTGTAATTTTGGTGGATAATTATATAAAAACACAACATATTATTTATTTTCATTTTTAATCAGATGTTTAAGTAAACTGAAGGGGAAGTTTTTATTTAAACGAAACCAAGATTCCAATCAATAGGCTTAAAAAGCAATATTACGCTACAATTACAAAGAAGTACCACGGTGTTTACGAATATTCCCAGTAATTATATTTATAAAGCCATATATTTATTCCAAAGAAAATAGGAAAATAAGCATATTTATTTAAAGAAAAACCAATTATGCCAAACTATTTTTTTAAACTTATTTTACAACATTTTTACATTCTTTTCATTTTTCTTTCTTCTGAATTATCACCGGTCTCCTATTTATTTTGCTAGTTTATTCTTTAAACTTATTTCCTTTCAATTTTTTGATCGATTTGTTGTTGATAAAAAACTATACTTTCATACAAAACGAAAATTGTCCACATATTTTATGTACAAGACTTTCCAGTGCGTGCTCACATGCATGTCTATAGTAAAATAAAACGCCCACGTTTTCCACTCTGTCAACTTCACGAAGAACAGGAAGTGAACGTGCACTGAATGATTTAAACGAATATAGAGATTAAAAAATATGTTCATTTCACAGTTCACTTTGCGTTTTCAATAACCGTTAACAAGGCAAAGGGGCAGTTTTTACATTTATGTGACTAACATGTACACCTAGATTGCTTCTCACATATACAAGTGCATGTTGCTTGTTCTACAGACGTAAAACTTAGATAATTTCTTTATTTAAAACAAATTGAGCCACAGCAACGCGTGGCCGGGTACAGTTTATATATATATATATACATATATATACATATATATATACATATATATGTATATATATGCATATATATGTATATATATACATATATATATATATATATATATATATATACTAGACCACCCGTGACCCGTTGGGTCAGTACGTTATATTAGCTATGGAATTCATGTATGAGCGTGACACTTGTGGCATAAAGAAAATAGTTTTTTTTTACATAACAGAAGCATTTCTATGAAAGTATATTAAAATGAAAAAAGAATATAGATAGATTTCTATGAGTCGTTCTGTTTATTATAATTGTTATTTTTTTTAAATTACAGTTACTGAATTATAAGTGGTTGGTCATACTTATAGGTAAATATGCACTGAACAGGTATCATAATCCTTATTATAGTTAAATTCAAATTTTGATATATCATCTTTTAAATGAAATTGTTAGTTGAAAGTACAGAATAATAAAAAACACACTCTCCACATGTTAATAATGGCTTTTTAAATAGAAAATGAAAATAAAATGTAACTTTTTTCATTTAATTTAAGCAAACATTCAGTACCCATTGTGTAAAATATTTAATTTGTATGTTAATAATAAGGTCAATAAAATTAAGACAATTCTTTTCTATTTACATTTTTTGTACAATTAATTTTTTTAAAGAAAACTTTTGTTATCCTTTTGCTTAATTGAGACTTCTTATTAGGTTCTAACTCTCTTATATCCAGATTAATTATATTAATCAATTTATTTTATTGAATATGTATCGCTGAAAAGCACGGGTGCTTAAGCACTTATTGTACAGAAAATAAATATTGTATTCATATGCTAATAATAACGTCACTAAAACTAAGACAATACTTTTCTATTTACAACATTTTTTGTACAATTTGAGTGTTTTAAAAAAACTTTTATGTTTTCCTTTCGCTTAACTCTACTGAGTGCAACATATAGTTGACCATGTTGAAAGACAGGTTTGTCTAGATAAACTAAAACTTTATGTAAGGTCTGTCCTTGAGACTTATGAATAGTCATAGCAAATGCTAATTGTATAGGAAACTGGACTCTGGCAAACGGAATATTGTCACCTTCAGATAAGACCATTTTCAATCTTGGAATTAAAACGATTTCTCCTTCAAACTGTGATGCAATAATTTTAGCAACAATCAAATTATTATACAGCTCCTCTATTATTAGTCTTGTACCATAACATAAGCGTGGTTGATCAATATTCCTCATACATATGATTGGAGCTCCTTTCTTGAGTTCAAGTTTATGTGGAGGTAATCCTGATAACTCTATCGAATCAAGAAATTCTGTTGGGTAATGTGTAGCTTCTGTTCCTTCAAGAACAGAATTAAATGACAAATATTCTTTGACTTGCCCAGGAAATTTTTCAATACAATTATGATTTATTGCTCTAACTGTATCATTAAATGGTACTAATATGCAATTTTCCGCAAACATTTCTAGATTGTCAAACGAAGGATAAATGTATTCAATGCATTGGTCAACATTATCTGCACGGATTATCAAATCTTCAGGCAGTTCAATCTCACCATTTTCATTTTTTTCAAGTTTGTCTTCACCAATCTTTATAATAAATTTAGAGTATTCATCATCATCATCTTTAACTCTCATGTTTTGTTTTAAATAAAATTTCTTAAATTTACGCCACAAAAACGACTCTTTGATGCAAGCATTGTAAATGTCAGCATCATTTCCTCTTTTTATAACTGGTAGTAGTTGCCTGAAGTCACCACTGCACACCGTCAATATCCCTCCGAATGTTTCATTGTTTCCACATATATCCTTGAGAGTCCTATCGAACGTCTCTAAAGTCCCCCTTCTTATCATTGGACATTCGTCCCAAATAATAAGTTTTGCTGCCCTTATCAAGTTGGCTGTTTCTGATTGTTTA
Organism: Euprymna scolopes; assembly: GCF_053919585.1. Lineage (NCBI taxonomy): Eukaryota > Metazoa > Mollusca > Cephalopoda > Sepiida > Sepiolidae > Euprymna > Euprymna scolopes. Next base: position 36,420,322 of record NC_136505.1, on the reverse strand, counting down.
TCAAAATTACAAACATCATTTTCTCTTACATTGAGAGGAAGCTTGAATCTGGAATGAGCAGTGCGACCACCAGGCATCAATGTTGCAGCAATACCTGATGATGCTACAGCCAGTGCAATTTGTCCTAAGCTCCTTACTTTTGAAAGAAGAAGTTTTATTAAGAAGGTCTTTCCTGTGCCTCCTGGAGCATCGATGAAAATCAATGAAGAAGAGTCTGTGTTAAAGCAACTGCATATAAAGTTGTAGATGATCGATTGTTCGTCATTTAATAAATGTTGATGTGTCTTTACATATGTCATTTGCTCTGCTATATTGTAACTTTGCTCATCCATTATGGCTCTATTTATGTGAATCACATTAGGTAAATTCTGAGGCAAAGGCAATCCAAAATCTTGCAGTGATTTGTCAGCAGCACAAAGTTTATCATTTATGTACCTCAACGTGTTGTTGATGGCATTTTTATTGACCATGTTCTGATTGTTGACTTGGATTTGCATTGCATTGTAGTAATCCATTGCCATGGAGTTGGAAAATCTTTCCCACAACTCAAGAGGATTTGAACATTCTGTGTTTAAAAGTATCACAATAAACAGATCCCTTATCGCTCTTGGCATTCTCGTTTTATCTGCATCCTCCATTGTTTGTATCCAGTGGTTGTCATGAAGCAGTAATCCTCTTTCTTTGCAAGCAGTTTTAAATAATGGGCATATATGACCTGCTACAGTTCGCAGAGATTCAAAAGAATTAGGTCCTTTTACATGGTGAAGTAGTAGCCGCAAAAAGTACAATTCACCACTATTTGGTGAGACTGTGTACATACGACCAAGAATATTTGCTTCAAAACCTCCTGGGTGGTCAACTATTCTTCTACCCATTTTTCTTCTTTGCCATTTCTTATTTTGCAACACATAGTATTTTGGGACATCCGAGTAATAGAGTGTTCTGGCAAATTCATCATTCTGGCAAATATTGAAAAACTCTGTTAGAGTTGTGCAAGAAGCATTTCTATTAAGGTCTCTGTTGCTTGTCCTTTGAATATAGATCATATGTTGATCAGGGAGATGTATCTGAAGACGAACAACTGCAGGTTCTCTAACATGAATTGGAAATCCCAGTATCATCGAAACTGCTTCTGATGGTCCAATATATCTTCCTGCCAAGTATTGCTTAATTTCGTCTTTGCTTACACTGAAAACTGCCTGATCGCTTCCCTTTAATGTATATTTAATTACATATTTAATGGATTTTACAGAAGTGCATATTTCTACATTTAAGTGACAATTAAATAACTTCAAGAGAGTCATGTTGTAAGGTACAACCCATTTGGAAGTTATAGGTTCATTTCTACCTTCTTTATAGCCTTGATGACCTCCCATTTCTGGTGACCTTCGCCTATAAATAGGGTAGGAATCATATCCACATCTTGTTTCATCACTATATGGTTTTGGGTACCTCTTTGAACAGCTCCCATTTTTCCAGCACAGAGATGTACTGTTGCAGTTTGGTCCATGTATCATATGCGTCAATACCAATTCATGTTCTTCTGGATGTTCGACTTTATTTGGTATTTCAGCTTGAACAAAATCATCATAATTCTGGGGTCTGGGTTTAGATTCTTCTTCCATCCATAGCAGGCAATGTAGGTGTGGTAAACCTCTTTTCTGGTATTCAACACTTATAACGTAGGCAATACAATTACCCAACAGACCTTGTGTTCCTGTTAAATATTTAATGAAAAGTTTTCTTTTTAAATCAAAAATTCTTGCAATTATGTCTGGTCGATCGTGAGGAAATTGGTTCTCAATGAGATTATCCTTAATCTCAGGCCAATTTGGATTGCATGTCATTGTGATGAAGTAAGTTGCAGTCCCATATTTTCTAACATACATCATAGCATCTTGACATCTTTCCATCATATATCGTGGACCACCAACAAATGTTGATGACAAAATAACTGTTCTGCCTATGTTACTAAGATCATCATTATCATGTAACGCATCGACAAAACCTCTGTATGTTGTAGATCTAAGAGAGGATTGATTCAATCTAATGTAGTTCAAACGATCTACTTCAATTTTTCCTGCCATATCCACAACATACTGCTGAAACAATCTCCCACCTCTTAATATTTGGTTAAATTCATCATCACGGATCATAATGCGGTAGGCATAATAACGCATAGCAGTTAATTTCCGGTTATTTGTCATTGTCATCTCGGGATGCCAGCCATCCGCACCATCAGGTAAAAACAGTACATACTGTAGTGGATCATATGATCGATGATATTCCGATATTGTTTGAAGCTGACCACCTTTTTCTCTCAATATTATGTGGCGTGATGTTGTTTGCTGTTCATTGTTATTTTGAATAATAATTCCTAATTCAGCTTGTTGCTGATCCACATTGGTTTCGTCGTTGATTTTGGTTTTTTTACTTTTTATTTGGTTGTGTGACATATTAGTAAAGTTCTACAAAGAATGTAAAATAATTTGTTACAGCTTTGTGTAACAACTTCTGAAAAATTTAAAATATTAAATGTGTTAAAAAATGGATGTAATATGTGTAAAACATATGATTCAAGTATTTGTTGTTAAAAAAACAACAAAAGGAAACACTATTTAATGTAATAGAAACGTGTGCATTTAGCAATGCGGCTTTCCGTTTTTGTGTAAAAACTTCTGATGAATTTAAAATATTGGATTTAAAAAATATATTGGATTTAAAAAATGGATTTAATATGTATAAAACATATGATTCAAGTATTTGCTGTTTAAAAACAACAAAGGAAAACACTATTTAATGTAATAGAAATGTGTGCATTTACCGATTCAGCTTTCCGTTTGGAAATGTAATCAGACGACTTTAAAAAACATGGGAAGAAGAAAAATAATTTTTTTTGTAATAACGCCCTCTAGTAAAAAGGTCTGCATTAGTTAAGGGGGATAACTCTATCCAGTTTTACATCGCTCCCTTTTTCTCTCTCTCACACATACACGTAACTATTTCTCGCGTACCTAACGAAAACAGAGGGAGTAGGAGTGTTGAAATCTATGAGAGTGAAAGTGAGAGGTGTTTTCTTTCACCGCCGCTGCTTCTATTAATAATGAGTGTTGTTTTTCTTGTTTGTTTACTTTTGTTTTTTAAAAGGGAGAAGTTTTTTTGAAACTGCGACAGACTTTACGAAGTTGAATGTTTTTAGCCGTTAAAAAAAAACAAAAAACTACGGTTGATTTTATAAAATTATTTATTTATAATGACATGAATTAAAGATTTCTCGCGTACGTAACGAAAACAGAGGGAGTAGGAGTGTTGAAATCTATTAGAGGGAAAGTGAGAGGTGTTTTCTTTCACCGCCGCTGCTTCTATTAATAATGAGTGTTGTTTTTCTTGTTTGTTTACTTTTGTTTTTTAAAAGGGAGAAGTTTTTTTGAAACTGCGACAGACTTTACGAAGTTGAATGTTTTTAGCCGTTAAAAAAAAAAAAACTATTTGATCAAATTAAATGAAATTGTTTGTATTAAAAGCGATATAAAAATTCCGGAATTGGAATAACGGATTGAAGACGTTGCTATTTACGCATGCGCAACCGGATGTTGAAAACCGGAAATCTGATTGCAAACATACAAGATCCATAGAGTTTTAGTATTATATATATATATATATATATATATATATATATATATACATACATATATATATATACATTATAGTAGAACCCCGAGACACGGTGGTTCTTGGATACGTTTTTTTTTTCAGGTTACGATGTGAAATACGCTGTTTTCTGGACCCTGGTTACGGTATTTACCCCCGCCTTACGATGCTACTTATACTGTTATTTGATTATGGATATGTGTATTATATACTCTACTGTATTGTGTTACCAATGTTCAATGTGATATCCTGGGGTTCTACTATAGATATATGAATCAACAACTGAAATTTAGTTTTCAGTTTTTGCCCCTATGTCTGATGGAATGGTCCTTCTGAATTGGGATTCCACTGAAATATCTATGCACACATGTAACCAATGTTAGTATCATAAATATACTATATATTTTCTCTGGCCTACATTGAGCACTCTTTAATGAAGACAGGTTTGATTGGATCTGCATCTTTGCAACTGACCTGTCTTTTATATATATATATATATATATATATATATATATATATATGATGATTGCAACGTCTTGTCAGACGAGTGCCACTCCCTCAGACATTTAAAATCCATGAGCCCAAATGCCTGAGGGAGTATCTATACAAAGATGATGTTACAGAGTCTTAGCTTTGTACGACACCTAAGTCTCTCTCTCGGTTCAAAATGTTGAAATCCAGCAACAAGCAAGAGCAAGATAGCCAGCAACAAATTAAACTGCAGACCAGCTGAATGCGGGTAATTGTCTTCCGCTTTATGGTTTTTTAAATCATAGATGTACTTCTCCTAGAAAGGCTGCCTTCATCACGGCTTACGGGAGCCCTCTCCACCCCAATACACACACACACACACACACACACACACAAATATACACGGTGCTAGTTGGCCGTTGACCAGAACAGGAGTTCATTCGCCCTTTGGAAGGTCTTGTTTTTAATCCTTCAGGGAGACTAGCCGCCCTCCTCACCAAACAAGTCTGGTGGGGGAACCAGTTTAGTCGCCGGTGACCCGACCATGAGGCAGGTAGTACTGGGTTACATGTTACCAGTAGCACATGATATGACCTGACACATATATACACACATATATATATATATATATATATATATATATATATATATATATATATGCGTGTGTGTGTGTGTGTGTGTGTGTCTGTGTGCAAGGGTGTAAACAGATTGTATGGATTTACTCTGCAGAACGTGTTAAGGCTTTTATTTGGCTATTATTTAAACAGGGTATTTGTCATATATCCAACGTAGCTGAGTAAACTCTATTGCTGTATACGGTGAAAACCACAGTTATACATCGTTGTTCTCTATCTCTAGGACAAAATATCTAAAATGTTTGTTTTTTGTTTTTTTTTCGTGCGAATGGAGACTACATTATCTCCGACAACTTGTCTATGGAGATGTATACATGATAAAAACCGTCCCTGTTAATTTAAATTGAGGTGTAAAAGCCGGGGACTCTTTTGAAATACCTTTATCCTAATGAGATTTGAAAATATATATGACAATTACGCTATGTTCACGTTTTATCATCAAAAGGATCTCACAGGTTTATATATCTGATTTATATATATATATATATATATATATATATATATGTATGTATGTATGTGTATGTGTGTGTGCGTATGTATATGTATATATATATTATCTATATATTACTATATAAAATAATTTTGTGTGGCTGAGTCCGTTCTCTATATGCTCTTAAACAATTGGATCGATTTTCATTAAATTTCACACGAAGGCACTTTAAGTGGCTGGCAGTGTTTTTAGATAGGTTTTGTGTCCGAATCTCCTCGATAAGTATCGGTAGTAGGAATAGTATGAGGAAAGAAGAAAAAGGCTATTTGGATCACATTTGATTCCTTACACAGCTAACCATCACGAGCGCATTTGAGTTGTATTACAACACAAGCCGAAAAGTTCAACATATAAAATCATCAGCAGTGGGTTCTTTAATATGGCAGCGGCGCGTTCGAAAAGAGAGGTTGTTAAAAGCACAATTGTACAATGATAAATGACTTTTTTACCTTAAACCTAAATTCAAGCCATTATCACCACATAACCAGTAATGTTATGGATAAAAATCAACAGTAGGCTCTTTGCTATGACAATGCTGCGTCCGAAATGCATACTTCTGTGTAGAGCATAATAGAAGCATGATACTCGATACTTTTGTATATTAAACTTTCATTCAAGCCACTTTATATAAAAATATTTTATATAAAATCAACAGTACGTTCTCTGCAGTACAATGTGGATTACAATATATTGTGAACTTAGTCACTGTGAAAGGTATATGGATCTTTCTCCTATTGCGTCACGATTGTTCTCCGATAAGATCTGGCAATCAATCGATTTGTTGAAATATGGTCTATTTCATCGATCTGATGACTAAACATATTCGTTGATTATCATTTAATTCCGGTCCTTTTGTTTATCTTTATTCAATTCAGGGCATTTTATATAAGATGATTTTGTGTGTTGGTGTGCCCACAACAAAACGGCACACGAGCATTAATTGGCCGTATAGATGCCTGTAATATATCTCCAGTTCTCTCGTGAATATATATATTTTTTTACATAGTAATCACCACTTATCAAGGCTCAGAAACCACTCAGGGATAAGGGTTATTGCAAGTACATTACGTTAGTGTGGAGATTTGATGAAGTGTTTGCTTAAGGGGGCGGTTCATTAGGAATTTGTTAACGTTGGACTTGAAGACATCCAAGTTGTAGTCCGGTGGGAAGCAGGCAGATAGAACCGAGTTCCACAGGCGTGCAGTTCTAAGAAAGAAGCTTTGTTCATGGAATCCGCGTTTTGATTTAGACACAGATATAGAGTGGGGGAAATTTTTCACAGTGGATTCAGCTAGACGGGTGTTTTTCGTGAAAGATATGGTTGCCAATTAGTAATATTTGAGTCTTATTTGCTGGGAATCCCACTTTTTCCTAGAAATATCCGTTTATCATGGTTCGAAAATGTCTACTAGAGGTAACTGGTTGATTTATTTCCCCCTCGCTTGGACTGACAACACTTTAAAGATCTGATCATACTTCGAGCGTTTTGTGTTGCGTTCTAAAAAAAAAACGAGTGTCGAGAAATTAATGATGATATACTTCCAGATGTTGAATGTTTTGTCTTATCTGTTTCTTTTCCGCCATCTAAACTGAAATGCAATGTTTATTGGAAACAATTAATATACGGATCATTGCTTTAGCAACATGAAGTAGAAAATAATTTGTGCGTACTTTTCCCAATCAAATTAAATCGGTTGTCTTCTTTGTCTTAGTGCATATAGACAACTTCACTTTTGTGCTGAATCTAGTCGTTTTAGTAAAACCAATGCTTAAAGATATTAATATCTTTTACCAGTCATGTTATATTTACATCTACTTTATATCCTACAATCCATAATCTATGATGCATCTGTGTTTTCGCTGAGAATTCGTGTTATTACGGATCTGCCAGTATAATCACTCGGATACCGATGATTAATTTTTAGTAAACGTTTATTAGTAATTGTAATAAGCCTTAAAAACTGCATGAGTACACGTGGGATGCATAAACTGGCAGAGAGAGAGAGAGAGAGAGAGAGAGAGAGACAAATAGTCTCGTTACACCTAGTTATATTGTCAGTCTGTCCCGATTGGCGATAGCGCCGTAGACAGATCTTTTCCGGTTGCAGTATCGTCAGACAATAAGTTAACATTTTCAAGCACATATCATGTATTCTGTTGACTTTCGTTGGTTACTTTTGATATTTAAGATGCCATTCAAACTTGTTTTTTTATTGAATTGTAATTTGTAAGTTTTGAAGCCAATGCGACGCAGACGTTTTAAAATAATGATTTATATACTAATTTAGAATAAGTTTCAACTATAAAAATAACCATCCAACATAAAATCAGATCGTTATTTTTTTTCTTTATTATGGCAATATGTCGCTTTAAAAGAAAAATCCTTTAGTTTTGAAGCTGATTATTTTTTCAGATATTCCAATCGGTGGGATTCCCAATGTCAAGAAATGAAAAGAAACTGAATATATATCGGAAAAATATTTTTTTAAATTTTTATTTGGAAAATCTACGTCATGTTGGTTTCTTAACTTACACTTCTAATTTAAATTTACAGAAATCGAAATAAAACTCTAATTGATTTCACGCGAGCAACAACAAGATATCACAACGCTTACATCAAGGAAAAATCTCCAATTAAAAGATGTCAATCAAACTTTTTTATTGAATTTGAATGTGTAAGTTTAGAAGCCAATGTGACGGAGATTTTCTTTAAATAAAGAATTATATAATAATTTAACATAAGCTTAGTCTTAAATATAAAAAGGTATGATTGTTATGCACGTTAAATTCAAAGATATCACAATGCTTACATCGAAGAAAAATCTCCAATTAAAAACATCGCCCGTTATTTATTTATTGTATGTGCATAAACTACTGATTCTTGGTGAGACTCCATGTACATACTATTGAATGCAGTTTTAGTCAGGGAGAACAGCAGTTATTTAATAAGGATTAGACGCGGATAGAACTATACCTCCATATCAGTAAGTATTTGTGATTAATAATAAGTCAAGATGACATCCCACGCCAGAATATTAAATTTAAAAAAAATACCACATTATGCAATTTGTGTCACTACGAAAGCATATGGTAGTTATCGCAGTAAAAAGCACAGCATTCGTAAGAACTCTTAGTAGAATAACCCTAATAACATTTTAACAACTTTACCAAAATCTAAAAGGAGAAGCTATGAGAAAATCTTCCTAGGTCGACTATTTTGTTTTAATGGACTGGCCATTCAACATTGTAAATATTGAAATCTCCACAGACGTTAATGCTGGTTGAGGGATGACACTAGAGAGTATGCTCAATTTTCTTAATGGTACCCTCAAAGATAGCTACTTCATCATTGTGGTGACGGTAGAGGACATATATAAGTGCTAAATAAACAAATATTTAATGCCGCCTTTAAGGATCGGTTTCGGGTGTGAGTTAGAATTGACTGATGGAGAAATCAGCTGCGGAAACAATTGAGTTAATGGCAGTTTCGCACAAAGGTAACAGGTCAGTTACGGTCTTCCGTGATTGTATTTTGATTTCTGGACAATTGGAACGTAGACCTCCTGATGTTAGAGAAAAACACACTTGGTCGTCGGAGTCTACGTTGAAAGATGTGGTTCTGGGTTTTCTTTTGATTTGTTTGTTAGACTTTTTCATAGGTTGTGGAATTTGTTGGAGAGAAGTTAACAAAGTAGTTAAGAGCTAGGTCTAGGTGGAAGCAAGAGAAAGAAATGAGGACAAAAGAATGATCGAAGAAGGAAGACTTTGTAAACCATTGGTAGCCTCCATCAGAAGCGACTGCGTCGTCTAGACTCCAACCGCTAAATGGCAATGCAGCAGCCCTGGTATTGTGTACCTGATAATAGGACATCCTTCTTGGTAGTTACTCCAATGGATCGTGTTCTTGATTATCAGACGGATAACGTCAATACAGGAAAATTATTATCTCTAACTCCCGTACTAATGATATACCAGCAAGAATAGGATAGAAATAGAATTTAGAAATATCTAGCTACTTATCGCGAAAAAAAAATGCCGAACAAGTAGACAACGTTTTCTTTTGTCAGAAACATCTCCCATTCGTTAAAGATGAGGATTGAAAGACAAAATAGGTAAAGTGCGTGCTTTTCTGCCGAAAATTAATTCACAATCCCTTTTGTACCCTCCTTTAGAAAAAAAACACTTAGCATCATTAGTTTAAGTTTATGATACTAATTAAATTAAAATGAAGATACTGCTATGATGACTGAATCAATGCATTGATAACATGAGTTTTTCGCCTCTTTATTCTAACATTTGAAGGTGTGCGACTTAGAAATCATCCTCTTCTATGGACATGCGTCAGAAGAAAAGAGGTCTGATTGCATTCCTGGCAAAAAGTGCTTGAGTGTTGAAGTGACTATGTGGAAAAATTAATTTTTGATCACAAAAAATCGCTTGTTTTTTATGGTAACACTTATGTCTTCATTTCTGATCAACTTTTTTGTTTTTAAATAGGAGGCGTTACTTTGGAAACGACCCTTGTATAACAATGCAGGTTCCTGATGCCCATACACAGCCATCGTCCATTTTTAGTAAAAATGCATTGATAAGATTAATGACTACATAAAAAATGAATTCTGGATCACAAAATTTCGCTCGTTTTAATGAAACTATCCACGTCTTTGTCAACTTCAGAAGTAGGCTTAACCTTTGACACGGCACTCGCACTTTATATGATGACACATTCCTAATTAATATTTATCGTTTAAAATGAATAAAAAATCTCGGGAATGACAATGACAGAATGATTATACTTTTTCAAATTTTCATAGTTTTCGTAAAATAAGCAACGGAAAAACACGCAACGGTGATCTCCCGATTACCGCAGCTATTAACGATAAATAGAACAATTGCAACCATGTAAAACCAGCATCTAAAAATAAAAACATGTTTCTATTGTGCAAATTATATAGGAACAATTACTATGCTATTTTTACTCGAAGTGGAATTGGGATTTATGATTTGGAGATTTTTAAATGAGGATTAATAATTTGCATTATTTGGATCATTCGGACTGCAGTTCTCATCGTAGAATAATTCTCACAAACATCTGTTGATGGAATCTGCGACCTTCTCCAAATTCGTCTTGTCGTACTCTGGAGTCTTTGCGTCGAACGCATTAATCTGTGCTGAATTTTGAACTAACCATTGTACATATTCGAGGGGTTCGATTGGTTTCATTCCGACAGACATCGGCTAAAAGTCTTTAGTGATTCGCAACTGTATGTTTAGCAGCGCCCTTACCGAGGATTGAACCTTCAACATCTATAATACTGTCATTTAGAACTGATTTTTAACATTTTTTATACGTAACCCGATGAGTCCTATTGCTGGTAGAATGAGATCAAACTATCTGCTTTTAAATTAAAAAAATAAAACACGTTCAATATTCCGTATAGATTTCGACAAGATGTGTTTTCAAGAAAATCAGAAGCTGTATCGGCCGAGCAGTTTTTAGAATAAACCCAGTTTAGAGCAGTTGTCTGAATACTCGAAATAATACATTATTTTTGCGTTCTTTAGCGTTAGCTATTGTAGCGTATCGGGTATTGTTAAATGTATGGACTATTGGAAGTATTTTAAAGGAAAGAAAAATAAATTATAAACAGCGAGAGTTGGAAATACTAAGAAATAAAATGTGCGGAAAAGCGAAATCTATTTAAAGCACACGTTTAACACTTTCTAGATTTTAAAGTTCGAGTCATTATAAAGATTATATTTTACAAAGTGTAATGTTTAAATAACTTTCTTCATTCTTAAAAGTTTATTTCATTTGTAAAATTTATTCATTATAAAATTAGTTATTTACTGAATTTTTTTCTCATATTTCTTGGATTTATAATGTGTGTCGTCTCTATCGGCATGGTGTAATAACAACTGCGGTTTTAAATATTAGAAACGGGATAAAAGGGTCAACAGTGACTCAGAATCAAACGCGTGAGAACGGAAGCAGGATATATAAAATAAGAAGTAACGTAATGAGAAAACTCAAAAATCTTTATCGAAATATATGCCTTACTTTTCTAATAAACGCTTGCAATTTAAGGGTGTTTTACTGTGAAACATACACATATAAAATTTTAATATATCCATGCTAAAAATTATCGCAAACTGAATTCGAAATGCGATTAAAGCCGGAATTATAGGTTTCCTAAAACGGTGAAATTTAACCAGCAATAGTGTAAAATATGACAACCTGCTAAAGTGTAAACTATGAAATCTTTGAAACCACTGTTAAAAATTTCCCCCACTCTTTTTCTGTGCAAAAACCAAAACGTAGATTCCATGAACAATGCTTCTTTCTTAGAAGGGCACGCCTGTGGAACTTTTCCGTTTGCCGGTTTCCCACCTTACTACAACCTGGATGTCTTCAAGTCCAACATAACAAATTCGTGACGAACCGCCTCTTAAGTAAGACACTTTATCACATCTCCAATACTAACGCACTGTACACGCAATAATACTTATCCCCGAGTGGCTTCCGGGCTTTGATAAGTGGTGACTACCTTGTAAAAAATGCGATTCAATAAACTACTATTATTCTATTATATTCTAGACGAGTTTTATTAAATCAATTGGCTTGACTTAAAAAACAAAAACGAGTCTCCGATTATTTGGATTTTTAGCAAACAGAAATAGGTTTAGAGAATAAACTGGTATAAGTTGTAATTGTGTGCATTCATGGCTTGTTACGAGGGGCGTGCAATAAGTAATGTCCCTGACCCGCTTTCAGTTGTCTGATCTAGATGAAATTCTGCATGTGCAGTGATTCATATCTCTAGGAGTTATGTGGCAAATTACACCTCTGAACTCATTGCGGTTTCTGTTTTACAGGTGTTTGAACTGAGTAAGGTATGAAATGGAGCCTGTGGAATGTCGAGCAGTGATCTGGTTTTTGTATATAAAAAGACGCGCACCACATGGGACTTTTGATAAAATGAAAGAAACTTATGGTGATAATGCCCCATCATATGACCTTGTAAAACGTTGGCATCGTGAATTCAAACATAGTCAGACGTCTGTGGAAACAGCTCGTAAACCTGGTCGCCCCCTTCTGCCATCGATGAGGCATCTATCCGTCACGTTGAGGCTGCCATTTTGGAAGATCGGCGCATTACTATTCGCCAAATAGCCCAAGATGTCAAGATTAGAACACGGTCTGTGGAACTATCATTCATGGCCATTTGCATATGCATAAGGTGTCTTCCAGATAGATTCCCAGGTTGCTCACAGTATTCCAGAAGCGAGAACGCCAAGAAGATGAGTCAACATTTTTTAAAAGGCTGCTTACACAGAATGAAACCTGGGTCCATCACTATGATCCAGAGACCAAAGCCCAGTTAATGCAGTTGAAGCACTTGGACTCACCACCTCCAAAGAAAGCAAGGGTGCAGCCCTCAGCTGGCAAGGTCATGCTCAATGTTTTCTGGGAACAGGACGGAGTAGTGATGTCAGATTTCCTGGCAAAGGTACCACCGTTACAGGAGCCTATTATGCTTCACTTTTGAGGAAATTAAGAGAAGCTATCAAAATCAAGAGGCGGGGCAAGATCAGCAAATATACACTCCTCCCACATGACAACGCTTCGGTCCACAACTCGCATGTCGCCAGATCAGAAGCACAGGCGTGTGGTTATGAAATCCTTCCCATCCTCCCTACTCTCCTGACCTTGTACCCTCTGACGTTCACCTCTTCTCAGACATGAATTTTTTTAAAGGAAAGCGTTTCCCAGATGATGCAGCCTTGATTTCTGAAGTCACGTCGTGGATGGAGGACCAACCTGGGGTGTTCTACAAAAACGGGCTCCAGAGCTGCATCAACCGATGGGAGAAATGCATAACTCTGGGTGGTTCCTATGTAGAGAAAGACAAATAACTGTGCAAAGTTTCCTTGCTCTACTGCGATGGAAAATGGGGCAGGGGCATTTATTATAACACGCCCCTCGTATATCTCGATTAGTGTGAAGTGTCATAACGAACTAAATAATTGCTCCAAAATATTACAAGATTGGCTTGGAGATAAAAGTATTTACATCTTAACAAAGGCTGATTGGGCTCCCTATTGACATGTCTTATATTTTAGTGACTTCCGTTTTGTTTGACCTCTGTATGAAATCAAACCGAATCTATTGGCGAGGTTTCAATTTTTTTATTTGCAATTGGGTTTACAATCTTTATTTTCATGTTTATTCTGATTTGTCAGGTCATTTATCATCGATTTAATAGAGCCTTTCAGAGTTTCTGGTTAGGGATATTTTTTCTGTTGCCTATAATCCTTTTTTTTAATACAAACGCTGTTGTTAGTCTCTCTCCGCTCTATTATTATTACCATGGAATTTGCTTTACCGAGCTCAAAACATTTGCTTCCATTTATAAGAACTTGTTTTATGTTAAACCACGAGCTCTCTTACTGACAGAATTTCTTTATTTGTCACTATTCTCAGGTCCATTCGAATTTGCCATAGTATTTTACAGAAGTTACATAATTGCTGTGGTGAGGAATGATCTTTTCATCTTTCCTTTAACCTTTTTTTTTAATTGAGGAGACAATGCTAGTTTCCATGCTCTGCCGTTATTACTATGAAAATTGCTCTTTTTTTATTTTAATAAGAGATTTGCAGTAGGAGCGTGTTTTTGTCCAACACATTTTTTCTTTCATGTTCCCAACGTCAATTGGACTTTTCTTGAGTAGGGTTTCCTGTAAGTATTTAATATGTGGAAACATATTGCTGTGGTAATCTTTCCATTTATCCTGTGAGATCCATGGTTTTTTTTAGTAGTTCCTGACGATATGCCAAGTACTACAAAATAAGTTGAAACGGCTTTTTGGTATTTTTTTTAACCATAGATATACTATATGCTCGATATTTCCTTATATTTATTTTTCTAGATTATGCTTTTGTAGTAAATTTTCAGCTAATTAGTAAGGACTTACATTTACCATCCCCTATGAAATAATTTCATTTTATAAATTATAAAAATATTGTGGTTTGTTGACTATTCTGTACGTTCATCAAAACATGGTTTGTGTTTAATGTCGCCACACTGCTGTACAAGCTCACAATTCTAAATTTGTCACATTGCCATCCAAATTCGCCCCTACTTCTGAAAAACAGTTGTTTTATTAAAGCCTTTCATGTGCATATAAGGTTACGAAAATGTTTGTATTTCATGTGACCCGCTAGAAATAATGATAATTAGACGCAGCAGTCATTGTTTATTTAATTTTAATATTTGCCTGTGACCGAACCCTAGAGTCGCCATAATATAAGAGGTTTTTATCAATGTTAACTAACATTTTTTACGTGCATTTTCATGCGCATATAATTAAAAAAAATGTCTCTTCCTACCAATATGCTCGTGTAAATCTCACCGGTCTGTCTAAATGTATGCATGTATGCATTTCTGCCACAAACTTTCGACAGAGTGGACGGATTTTCATGACTTCGATTTGTTTTTCAAGCTCGCCCCTTTCGGACAACAAATACAAAAAAAAATGCTAAAAACATGAATTCCGTAACCCTCAAGTGGTCACTTTTCTACAAGGAGGTGCGCTTTTTTCTCCGATAGTTTCGAAAGTCTTCCCCTCATTTCAATTGATTAGCCTTAATTTAAACCTTCGCCACTTCCGGTTTGGCGGTAGACGTAAAGGCAAAGACGTCACGTTTTTTCACGTTCTTCGCGGTATTGGTTCGAGTCTGACTGCCTACTACCACCTTTCTTTTTACTCAACACGCACCTCCAACCACCCGAGCAACATCGGGAACCCAGGCTATTTATATATAAGACAATAAAATAACATATATAACAATAGACTGTATTTGTAAGACTATCCGATACTTAGTTATGAGTTAGTGTTCAGTATTTGCAAAGAATATATTATGCATTGACAAGCAACCAGCGGCATTCACGCAAAGTGAGTTGAACCGGCTTCCTCCGAAGGAGGAAATGTCAAGCGAGTATCAGCCCCTTATCGCATGCATATAGTTAGCAAAGGAGATGACGACGTAAAGTTTTTAAAGCTCTGCTAGGAGTTATCGACGTTCTCTTAAAGGCATGTAACGTCTGATATTCGCAATTAGTCACCCATTTATACTTATCAAACTCAACGTTGCCTAACTTTGGTGATCTACCGAAAACAGATCTGTCGCCATGAGTCTGTCGTATATTATTTGTCGTATTATATACATAAGCATGAGGTGTAATGTTTTCGATAGAGATTCTTTAATGCCAAATTGAATCACAGTGTAAATGTGTTCGTGTACACACATACATGTACGTGCCAACAAAAGTCATGCGATTCACTTGGGGTCTTTTGTGATCATAAGCAACACATGTTGGCCTGGAGGCAAAGGACATGAAAGCGAATGACATTTACATTGACTCTGCTCGATGCTGGTGTAAATATTTATTTGCATAAATGTATAAAAACAATGCGACACATTGTTAATATCGGAGTTATTGAGAAGAGTATCGTAGCATAACTTCCCTAGTGACATATATTGACCAAAAAGAATTCTGTGGTCAAAAGGTCCTATTTACACTCCATTCTGCTTAAATTATCACTAAAACACGTTTTTCCTTTTTGAAGTCTGATCTAACTAGACCTGCGTGTGTTTACTTCCCAACTGACTATAACATAGCCGCCTACAAATCTAATGGAAATGACTTCCTATGACGCAGTCCGATAAAATAATATATGCCCTACTCAAGTCCCTCTAAACTGATCATGTTATATCACTATATATCTAATGCTTAATTCGTATGCTACAGTATTCGCCCGACTTTGATAAGTGGTGACTTCCCAAGTAAAGTAAAATCTCGTTAGTAAGTCATTTCAATAACTGTAATGTAGTGGGTTTATATATATATATATATATATATATATATACATATATATATATACATATATATAAGAGTAGGGAGTTGTTTGCTTGAAGCATTGTTTATAAAGGAATATATGCAAGTTTTAAAAGCCAAAAACAATGCAAAGAAAGACGGAAATCATGAAAGTAAAGAAAAGAAAAACAAACAAAAGTAGATAGGTATGTTTGAGTAGAGAAATGTCTAAATGTTTATTCGTCCATCATTCCTCACCTCAATGTATAATTATTTTATAACCAAGTTGCTGGTATGTCCGGTGTATATAAAGTCCGTTGCTGGTATGGAACTTTGATTAATTTCGGGAGAGAAGGGACCTCCCCTTTTCAAAATAGAAAATAAAAGCTATAGATTGGAGCTCAGACGAGCACTTGCCATGGAAATAACGATAAAACAAAAATAGGCTCGGAACGTCTTTTCTGTGGAAGAGAGGCTGCAGGGAAGCGTCCCCACTAAGCAACGAAACCTATTTTGTACTCTGTCAAGGCAGGATAGGCTGCTTTTAGCAGCTCCTGCCAAGATGTGGCAGCAGTACTCCATCCTTGGACGTACTTGGCTTTTATATAGATAGAGAATTGCATCAGTCGTGAGATATCTTCTAGAGCGGTAGAAGGATCCCACCATTTTCCCAGCGTCTTTGGCAACAGACCTGATGTACGTGTTCCATTTCAGCTCAGGAGTAACGGTCAAACCGAGAAGCTTCCTAAAACATGGAACCTCCCCAAGAAGAGAGCCATCCATTTCAATTGTTGCCAGACGGGGATGAGAGCGTGGATGATATAAAGATAGAAGCTTGTTTTTGGATGCATTAAAGGTAACCAGCCACCTCTTCCCCCACTGTATCAAGCGCTCAAGATCACTAATCCTATGAGATATAACCGTTAGTACATCTGCTGTAGATCTTGCGGAGCGAAACCATATATCATGCAACTTAGAATGTTGTTTCTGCTAAGATGAGTGAGTACTTCTTTATTTAATATTGATTCCAACAACTTACTCATGGCACACAGGCGATTTATTGGTCTGTACTAGGAAGGACATGACTTTTCGCCTGAATTCTTAAATACAGGGCATACTGATGAGGTTTTCCAGGGTGTTAGAAAGCACTTCTCCTTAAGGCACCGCTTAAACAGTTTTGTAAGTATGGGGGCAAGTTCATGTTGGAGCTTTTTCAGCACTATAACTGGAATGCCGTCAGGGCCAGTTGTTTTACTGGAATCAAGGTTCTTGATTAGCTTGGCGACCTCACGCACAGATATTTGTATGGTGCATAGCGTGTTGTCTGTTATAGGAGGAAATACGGGGAGTTGATTGTCTTCGTCGCATAGGATAGAAATAGAGGCAAAGTTCTTGGCAAATAGTTTGGCTTTTTCTTATGCTGACGAGATGACCTCAGGTCCATTTATGATGGTTAGGACAGAACGCACTCTTCTGTTCAGGATCCTGTTTGCTATTTGCTAAAACTGGTGGGAACCAAACCGTTTCTCAACTAATTTGGATTTGACGAACTGAGCATATAGCTCTCTAGCATTTTAATTACTCTTTTACAGTGTTTGCTGGCAGTCCTGAAAGCAGATTTAGTCTCAGTGCGTCTATTACGATGGTAGCTATGGAAAAAGTGATTTCTGTGCGCGATGGCAGCAGCACATTCTGGGGAGAACCATGGCTGGCTGTTAGGTTTTTTGTTGGAATTTGTTTGATGGTATGAATCAGTATATGCCTATAATTAACCATTCGGTCAGGTCTGGTACTATAGAGGACACCTTCTTTTTTACATATGGAATGCAGAGTCAGGTCAGATATGAATGTACGGAATCTATCCCAGTCAGCCATAGAGTATCGATATACCGTACGGTGGAGAGATACGTCTGAGGACTATTACATTTCATTTTTATCTTAACTAATACAACGGAGTGGTCGGAGGAGATAGAACGGAAAATGAACCTAGCTCAGGGGAAGTTGTGAGAAAAAGGTCCAGGAGGCTTGCATATTGACCGGTAGTATCGGGCACACCGGTGGGTTCCTGAACAACCGTGTTTACATATTTGATGTTCTAGTGTTGAAAGTATGTACAGGTCATATAACATAACAAAAAGGGGACTGCAAACTATTCTATATTGGGTATCAACCTTAGCCAATGTTAAAACCTTCCTGATCCATCTTTTCTTTGCGAGAAGCTGAAAAGAAGATTACTCCTAATGAATCAACAAATTTCAGGTTGTCTTTGCATCAACTTTTTACCGAATGTTTCATCATTATAAAGCTGCAAGGCTAATACTAGTTTTTTTTTTAATACCGACATTTTTCTGATAGCCTCTCCTACTCGGAGCCATTATGGCCCGTGGGCGGTTTCTCCACTTCTCGCTAATTATTATCAACTTTCCTCTCTGACTGCTGACTTTTCACCCCGATTACGTGTATTATCAATCTCGAACGACATTAACTCTACGTGACCAAGTCACAGATCGGAATATTGAAATTTCGTGTATTGTGTTTGTTAGTTAATATTCTCTTCACCAGGTTTTAATTTTCGGGAACTATTTTAACGTATATAATTTTATCCTCAAAATACATTTCGCCTTTCATCTCCATATATAATAATCGTTTAGCTAACTCGGCGTTGTCTGGATCTATGGTACAATTGCTAAAATGAGGAGAAGCATGTGACTTGAATAGCTGTAATCTATAAACTAACGAAAATAATTTCTACCCGTTGAATGTTTTTAATCGTGTATTGCTCCAAAAGGTCGCTTTAATTTTGTACACTAAAAAAGTGAGCTTCCATAAGGTTCCTTATATTAGGGAACCTGCAGATTCGAATTACTGCGAAATTTAGTATAAAATACCTTAATGATATTACTGTCTTATTATATATGAAGGTACGTCATAATCATGTTTACTACAGGAATTTTCATTTGATAACCGAGTTAAACAAAGCTGAGACTAATCAGTATAAGATGTGGGATGATTTGGTAATATTAGAAATTGTGTGTAGTAAGTGTTCGATGCCTCCCTTCAAGAACTGCAAAAGCCTAACCCCGCCATGCCCCCTCACCGAGATATACACCTCTCTGAAGACTACATAGGAATTTAATATCTTCATGACAATTCATTCATCGAGAGAAGCCTTTTCAACCTTCCTAACGTGAATGCCGTCAGTTTTTTTTTTAATTATATAATTATGTATATAAATACATGCGACCTTCATATCTTAGTGTTTTATATTCTTACTAATACATCAAGAATTACAATAATTCACTGTTTCTAAATAGCTATTTCACAAAGTGCATAATGAAGTTATTTCTTGTATCTATGATAACAAAAAAATAAAATGAATAATAAATAATGTAAAGCGATTATTTATAAAATTTGATTTAGAAATCAATGTACGAAAAGACTACATTTACGCTGGCAGTTTTTTTTTTATATATTAAATGTTAATCATATATATTTACTAGCAGCGCAACTCGGCGTAGATCATGATTCTGGATAAGAAAATGGAATATTTAGAAAAAAGAACATGTATGCGTAAAATGTTTCTTTAAAAATGTTCTCAATGTGTCTACTTTTCAAAAGTTACCAACATGCTGGATTTTAACTTGGCATTATAAATGCATAAAATCAAATTGCCGGAGTTATTGCAGACACTCATTTTGTGTCCTTTCAATTCTGATGAAAATATGTTCTTTCGGGCCGCGAAAACTACAAATTAAGCACACGACTATTGAAGAGCCGCTGCAATGTCGCTCGATCTTCATTAAAAATTACTAACTTGTCGGATGATGAGAAAATATTGTTTAATCATATCTTATCACAGTATTTTAAAATTAACATTTTCGCAACTGTACTGCTTCTAAATGATTTCATATGTCACTTCGTTGATCTCTCTTTGCGTCATGTGACGTCACGTCCGTTTCTATCAATTGCCAAACTCTGGTTATCCTTAACCCAGTCTTTGTAAGTTAAA
The DNA here is from genome assembly GCF_053919585.1 of Euprymna scolopes. Taxonomy (NCBI): domain Eukaryota; kingdom Metazoa; phylum Mollusca; class Cephalopoda; order Sepiida; family Sepiolidae; genus Euprymna; species Euprymna scolopes. The sequence continues at coordinate 36,400,186 of NC_136505.1, read as the reverse complement.
TGCGACTGAACTACCATTGCTTGGCATTTTTAACCAAGTTATTTTTATATCGGTGTCTTTACACACATAATATTTCTACGCACATAATATTTCTACGTTTAAGACGGTCCATTTTTAATAGTGTTTTATCTATCTGGCGGTAGATCAAAAAGTAATGACTTAGACTGAATCGCTAAATGTTTTGGTTTCGATTTAAGGTAGTCGTAGTAGTAGTAGCCAAATAATATATTTCTGCCTTTGAGATCCTTACTATATATTGTACCCGATATATAGTAATAAATAGAAAATTAGTTCTATAATAATGAATGCGAAATCCGCATTAATTAAATATCATATTTAATCTAATTTGACGATAGGGCAAAGTCGATGGCCCGTGTTAATATGCAATAAGAAAGTAATGTTAAAGTACTAAATTTTAAGAAATCGAACTGTAAAATTGAAATCATTTTAAATAAATGATCAAAATTTATGGGAATTATGACAAATATATGTAACAAAGTGTTTTTTCTTCAATCACCCCAGTTTTTGTATTACACTTCGTTTACATAATGAGCTGATCTCTTTCTGTAGTCGTGGCGGGAATATGGCAGCTGGAGTTTCCCTTCCTCTTTTGCTTATCTGTTGCATTTAACATATACAGTGAAAAACTCCCCAAAGCTTTTTTTTTGCTCAATGGTTCATATATTAGTTGCAGTATTACACATACGCTTTCAAATCAACCAGCCTCGCCGGGGATAAGGAGTAATGCATCAGAGCTTCGAGAAGTTAGACCTAACACAACGAGCAACTCTATGTTAAAAATATAATACATTTGTCGTTTCCTGTTGCTGTGTTTCGTCTCATATAACTCCACATTCTATACACCTACGATATAGATTCAATAAGTTTTCAAAATTTTTGTACAGATATTTTAAATTATTGTATAATCTTGAAAAATTCAGTTTAATATTGCTATATATCTAATGCAAGGACTGACCAATTTTTATGATCTCCGGTTCTAATAAACAGCTATGTCATGAATTGGAATACACCCTAGTAAATCCTGATTGTCAGAACTGTTGACTTTCAAAAATGCAATCTAGACATTGGGCACTTTAGAAGAACGATATGTAATAAAATTGTTTTACACTTGAAAAATGCTACAGAATGTATGGAATATTTCACACTGCTTTTGGACCATCTTGATTGCATCTGACATGAGTTTTTTAATGGTTTAAGTGATTCCAATAATGCCAGGCGTCTGCATCGGATGGTGATAGGTGAGAGAAGAGTAAAGAAGTCAGAACAGCAGAGGTGATTGGCCGAATAAAAAAAAATCCTGGATAAATACCTTCGCGTGTCTATATAGACAATAAGTACACTTTTTTATATTAGTATGTGACCTGGTTAAACAATTATTCGAGAGAAACTGAGGAAATTTGCGCGAGAATTTTCTCAAGGATGCAGTCCACTACTTTACCCTTGTCACAGACTGTTGGACCAAGTTGGGCATAAATACTGTTCCTCACTCTCCCTATAGTCAAGACCTTGTTCCCTGTGAGTTTTTGGTTATTCCCAAAGCCTAAGGAAAACCTTAGATATTTTCGTTATGAGACAATCGAGGAGACGAGTCATTGCAACACTCATACAAGCCGACTTCCATGGTTCCTTCCACAAGTTGTTAGAACGGTACAACAAGTGCATTACAACCGAAAGAGATTACTTCAAAGATTACTAGAGTTTTATGTATGTGCTGTCAATAAAAATTTCCACACGAAAAAGTCTGGAAAATTATTGAAGGCACTTCATAGGTCTTGTTTTATCTGTCATTTCTAGTGGAATGTTTTCGGATTATCTCAATGTTTAATTCAAGGTTTACCTTACAAATTCGCTCCTAAACATGGCTATATGTTGTTTCGATCACAAGTATGCACATAATATGTATTATAGTAAGACTATATATTGCAAATTTTAAATAAATATTAATTTGATATTTGAAGAAATATTTTTCAACGACATTTTTGTCTGGTTGACTTCCTAATTAATTGTAACTAGAAAACGTGTTATGGCGTGTCCTGTAAACGGTTTCGCAATTAACGTATATTTTATGAGAGCGACATTGGTTGGAGTTGAATTTGTGATCGGAATGCAGACACTATCTATTTTACATATCAACTGACTCACCAGTTGTTGCGACTCGACACAAACTTTTATTATAGTACCTAACGGAATACTTATCGTCTTTATTTTGTATTCATGAATTGCTTTCAACTCGAGTGATGTTTTTAACAAAAAGGGGAGAATTACAGTTTTTTCTCAAAATCTGATAACGCTATATTAATATAATAGTTGTTGGCAAAGTAATTCTTTTACAAGTAATGGATGTCGAAGATGTGACACAGAATCCTTTAACCTTTACAAGAGTAATGGATGCATCGATAAGAACTTGGTGGAGAAAGCTAATCGACGCAATCCCATGAGAGTTCTTAAGTCGCACGCGTTTGTGTTTGTCAAAAGCGGAAGGACCTGTTAAACAAAATGGCGCCGGAGAAGAATGCTTTCACGCGCATCATTTTTCTCGCAGGCGACGGGAAACTGGTGATACTGACAGTTACCTCACCCAGTCGTTTATTGTCAGCGGCAGAAAACCTTGACACCTGCTCTTTTGAAATCATCTTCACATCGGCGCCCGAGTACCAATCTGCCTCTGGTTATAACCCGCGTCTTAAAAGCGGTACAATGAGTATCGTTCCAAAAGTAAAGCCTCCTATTTTTACCCAATATATTGCACACTAGAAAGACGAAAGTGGTACCTATAAAACTAGTGACGTTTTGTGCTCCAGTTCCGGGCGCGCTTTATCGTTCCAAAACTAAAGCCTCTTTATTTGTTTTACTCTAAAGATTAAATTAAAAAAATTAAAGATTAAATACCTACGAAGATGGGATCGGTAATATTGAAAAAAGCAACCCTCTGTACTCCATAATTTATTTATCTAGGCATTACCATTTTCAATGCACTTTGTCAGTAATTCAGTGACACGTGTTTCTAACGCAGGTTCATAACAAGAGTTACTTTCTTAGAATCTCGAACCACACTATCTTTAAAAGAGTGATGAAACTTTTAGGTCATGAATGCATAAATTCATTCATCATAACACTGCAATTTGGATCCTGTTAGTTCTATTAGGCCGGGATATGAAAATAGGACGCATTACCTGTGGACCATCTTTTGTAAAAAATTATTTGAGCGAGATTGCAAAACGTGTACAAAAATACATAGATATAGCACTGGAATGACGTATGCTGTAATAAAATATCGAATCTATAACGATTAATAACGTGCGATTTTATCTATCACGATTAATAACGTGCGATTCCACGAGGCAACACCTTATAAAGTAAGGGCCGCTATCTTTAATCTCTCACTCTGTTTGTCTGTCTGTCTGTCTGTCTCTGTCTGTCTGTCTCTCTCTCTCTTTCTCTCTCTCATATTCCACCTGAGGGTAAGTCGTACGGCGACACAAGGCACCCATATGTGGGCGCTTGCATCCTTGACTATTGTATCTAACTCCACGGGTATGCCCCAGCAAGCCTAGATGTCGTCTGCAGGTTATTGGTGATGCTAATAGAGAGGACTCTAAAACTGCTTCTCCTCCAATTTTTTCTCCTAACATAAAAACTTAAGATGAGATCTTCAAGTACCTATACCGTAAAACACCAAACGCTTATGAACGATCATTATCAACTATAGGAAAAATGAATTCCATGTCAATGATATTTTTCACACTCTGTAGTAATTAGTAACAATATTTGACATAAGATGCGTTTACTTATTTATATTTTACTCGCAGACTTTTCAGATACCTGAAAGTTTTAAGGTTTCATGTCACGCCTAATTAAATTGCTGAATAATATACAACAGCTGCAAGTTCCAGACGAGCGTTTTCTTATTTCCAGATCATTTGTTATACATCATTTTAAGATTTGGACGTTTCGCTTTCTGGTGATATTACAAAACTTCTATTTTTGAGAAGAACGCTTTGCCGATATAAACACCCATAGTTCTCTGCGATATTATATAAGGTGAGGTCAATATTAATGTTGGGATAATGGATTAGAATCAAGAATCACAAAAATTCGGGAAATTTTGAGGTATCGAAATGCGAAAGTTTGCGCTTAATTTGCGATTCTAAAACCGATTCTTTTAATTTTGTTTTCGTTTAAAACGTAATGTTCAATTGCTAATACAAACGATGGAATAATAACCATGTAATGTTTTTTAGTGACAAACAAATCTCTATCTCGTACTTCTGAATTTCGTCATAATTGCACAAGAATAGAACTGGTAATCGTATCAGAATTAGGAAATATATTGCCATCGTCAGATCACTAATGAATATGGCTTGCAGTTTATAGAACCACCCTCTCTGTTTATTTCTATTAAAGTGTGGTACTCTATTTTTTATACTACCTCCGGTCGGAAGTAGTTGGTGCACAAATATTTTCAATTTGGTCGGAAATACTTGGTGCATACAAAATTCCAAGTTTTATAAGGCAGTACCTTTTTAAACGAAATACAGGTTAACCAAATAATTATACTTAATTAAATTGACTAATGATTGTAGGTTCATTCTTACAATGTATGATTAAATAAATATACAAAAAAATGCAAAAAGCTAAAACATCTAACTATTTATTCAATTGTGTTAATTTACGTTTCAATTCTTCTGATATCAAAATTTCTAGCTGTACTTTTGTCAAGCATGTAACTGTTGCCACCATCAGCAAAACTTATTTGTTCCATTGTTTCCTGCAATGTCAGGAAAATGTTGTTCGACTTTGATTTTTCTAATTCTGATTCTGTTTCTGCCGTTACGTTTAGCCGCCATTTATTTGATAAATGGAAAAATTCCAATCTTCCCGTCAAAGTAACATTTGCGATGTGGATCCCAGTGGGGTCGAGCCACAGCAGCAAGAAAAATACCTTTCTAATGAAACGCTTGCTTTTAGTTGTTCTTAAAGGGTCATGTTCGCTTTTGCCTAAATAAAATTTTCTTGCATTTTGCGTCATGTAAAACCATTTCTCATCAATATGTTTGATATCAATCATTTCTCTAAAAGTTCCTCGATTAAAATCCAAGTGAGAACGGCAAGAATCAACGCGACATTTCATGTTTTCTATCGTGAGAAGTGGTTTTACAGCATTTGAATGGGCTCGAATTTCGCCATCTTTCATCCTTGCAATCAACATTGTCTTAGGTATCCCATATGACTGAGCAGTATACCTCAAAGTGGTTGTTTTTCTCAAGGGAATGTTGTTCATTTTTGCCAACGGTGAACTATAATCCTTCTTTTTTCGGCCACAGAGAAAGTTATTGCTCAAAGAATCCATTGAAACCGATATATCGGCGTACTGTCTAGTGCTTGTGACCAAATTCTGCCTACAGTATTTCTTCCTATACCGAATTTTGTGGCATCATCTTTGATTGCACCTCGTTTTAGGATGCGCCCTTTAGACCTTTGTAGCAACGCTTTAAGAACTGCTGTTCGTCTTGAATTTGTCAATTCTCTCTTATCACTTCTGTTTTTACCTTCCACATTGGTATCAACTACATTTCCCATATCTATATAGTCACTGCGGGTATTTTTAAAAATAGATTATACAACAATCAACAAAGTAATGTGCATAAATTAAACTCTAAATGACTTTTAGAACGAAAACTGTTCTTTTTCAATTAAGCACGCTCTACAGTACTACCAGTTACCCTATAAAACATTGAAATAGTGCGTGACAAAACCAAAAACGCGGACAGTTTTAATTCTGCACTAACTATTTCCGACCGAAGGTAGCAATATTTTCTGTTTTTACTCTTGAAGATGTATATTTTGTTCTATGTTTAGCTTGATTGTCCGTTACAATTTTAATAGCACCAGTTGGTGTGTTTAATTGCGATCATAACCAATTAACAGCGTAATTTATAGCAATTCATTTCATACATTTCACTTATAAATATCAGCAGTTAAAAAGTATTGCAAAGTTCAAGCGATCATGAATAATTCTAACACATTTCTGTTGAAATACTCTTAGCGCCCGGCTCCTGTGGAGTTTTAGATTATAACAGTTCAGTTAGTGTGCATTAATTTCTCACGCGTTGTTTAAAGTAGTGTTTATTTTATGTCAATATTTCTTTTTAGGTTTCTGAATTTTTGAGATGTGAATTGATTATTCTTATTTTGATTTTTCCGACTACTGTTATTATCTTTTTATTCTCACAACGTTTCTATCTATGTAACCCCCGACTTTCTTTGGGCGTATCTTTTCACACTCGGTTGTCTTTCTGTAGAAATCGGGAATCTTTCTATTGAACGCGGTTATCTGTGTGAAAATTCCGAATGTAGTCCTTTATTGAATCTGTTGGGGTTCCGGCAGCTGTGACTAAATAAAAGTAATGTGTAACTTTTAATGATGTTTTCAGTGTCGCCTGAACTTAGCATTTAAACGTAAGTCTACGGAATAGTGTTATTTACAACTGAATTATGCTTTATTTCCTACGCCACATATCCTTGACACAAAGATTCTCGAGTTTTAATTCAAATAATATGAACTCTGTATGTTGTTCAGACTTCTAGAAGTTCGTAATCGATACGATTGCGATAATAGATATTGCACTGTTGAAATGTATGTCTATTTTTTGGATATGTTAAGTATCGACTTCCGACTGCGTAGCGCCAATTATTTAAATTATTCTTTTTTTAGTTTATAGTGAAAATATTTTTAACTCGTCTTATTGGCTGAAAGATATATTTATTTCCTTTTACTTTATTTGAATTGCAAACCGAGTTTTGTCCAAAACATAAAACTTCAAGTGTTAAATTGTTTTCATAGTGTTAGTATAACAATGTGTAATATGTTAGTATTTAATAATCATACACAAAGCGATAAAACTTGCCAGGCTCACGGATCACTATGTTTGTTTATTGTGATCTAGTTTAATACGTTGGCGTTCGCGATTTAGGCATTCGTCGAAGATTTATTCCAGAAGATATATGTCATTAAATATTACCCGCTGAGCAGTATGATAAATGATACGACTTGGCTTATAAATCTCAAATACAAAAAAAAAAAACATAGACTGATCTAAATATTGTCTCCTACGTCGGTTAACAAATATTTCCAAATTAATTTTGCATAGATTTTGAGAGTTTAACGGTTTGTAAAATATACGTGAGAAATATTATTTGAAATTTTTATATTCAGTTGGTATCGCTTCATTTGATACTTTTGGGAGATTGTGACGTTATACATTAGCTATCATTAGCAGAGCTACCCAGTTGAATTAAAAGGCAAACCAAACCACCCTTAACGGATTATTTGATTTTTCTACTCTACGCAATTAATCATTTTTCTAAATGTTATATATTATACATCATAGGCAATGCCAGCCAAAACAATACCAACTTTGGGATGATTTGATTTGCATTTTATTACTTTTCGCGATACATACAAACACACGCGTTTTCCCGTTGTAGAATAGATTATTTTCACATAAGTGGGGCAGGTAAACTTAATATTCCATAAGAATCTTTTACTTAGGGATACAAGCACCAACATTGGCACAAATGACGCTCAGAACATACATTTAAAGAAAAGAACGCTAGCCATCAGAAAATTCAAGATGGCTGTTAGTTTTCAACATGGCTGCAGAAGCAAACCTGACAAATTTAAATTTTGTTGTTTGTCACCAAGTGAAAGATTGTTTCAGCAATCTGCCACAATAATACACCCTGCCACGGAGTGTTATTATCAAACAATGAACCATCTATTATTTAAATAGAATTTGCCGTATACATGACAGTAAACCGTCTAGCGCACACTTGGGCAAGGTGTTAGCCCGCTTGTCACATACAGGAAATGCATTTTACTAGTTGGGTCTACCTTTTTCTACTTACCCTATTTTCAAATAGTATCGATCATAAAAAAAAACTCTTCTTTTGTAACTTTCTATCTCTTACTCAACAATTTATCTCTTTATGGGAGTATAATTTAAGAAGGTTAGAGAATCTGAAATCACCATGAAGCTGTGAGATTTACGTGATCATTTATATAAAATCTATACGATTTCTGATGTTATAAAAATAAGAGTTGATACGTTGCAATATTAGAATTTTTATAGCTACTGTTTATTTTTTCGAGTGCGTTTTTCACAACTTTTCGGCAGACGTAACCTTCGCTTATCTTCAGACACTGACGCACATATAAAACCCCCCATATTTGTATAAAGTCCGAAATTTATTATAATATAAAAAAAAATATACAATATACCAGAAGCATAAAAACTCGTTCTCCTGTCATAAGCTCGAGCTAGTTAAATTATACAATTAAGTTTTCGCATAAATATGTGAATTGTTATATATTTTGAAGGTTGCTATAAAAGCTTTAAAATTCAATTAGCATATTACTAGAGATAGTTTGCATCAAAATGAAGAGAATTTAATTAATTCTGAAAATTTTTGATATTGCTAAAGGCCGTTCAGTTTACTTTCGGCATGACGCTTAACATAATCTAGACTAATAATTAGATTTTCGATTTATAAAGTTTGCAGAAACACAAGCCGACAAATTAAACATTTCTAATGAGAATGTATAATCAAATCATGAAATGAAACAGGATGTACAGCTACTAACGCCTACATGCTTGCAAACTAATCTAACTAATTGGAATAAAACACTTCTCTTGCATGTAATACAGTCGGAAATACCTACCGTTGATTCTCAATTATATGACACATTTAAAATCTGTTCAGTGTAAAAGTGTTTGTCGGTTTGTGGAAGGAGGGTTTTGAATTTTTTTTTTTTTTACTTATTTTATGCATATTGTTATTACGTAAACATCTTCGTTCTGATTATAAAACCATCATTTAGATATTTCTGTAATATTTTCAATCATATCGACTCAAAAACGGCTTTCCATACTCGTTAGGAAGAGATTCATATCCTAACGTGTTAATGCGCGTCTTTATATGGTACTGCTGACCAAATATCTACTATGAAAATTTATTTCAAAAATCCTACCCCCATTCTGTGCGTGTGTGTGTGTGTGTGTGTGTGTGTGTGTGTATGGATGTGTGTGTGTGTGTGTTAGTATGTCTCGCAAAAACCGTCGATAGCCGCGTCGGAATGTGAATACATCGGTATCGTTTTAAAGCTCGGTCTTTTCAAATACTGAAAATTTGCTGAAATCATTAATTCCTTCACTCTTAACTGAACACTTTTCAATAAGGAGGAGTCGGCTTAACCTGGACATTTTCGCAAGTCATTGGCTCTTTCTGTTTGACTACCCTTAATTCCAACGCTCACGACTTTCGGTTTTGCGATGGACGCCTCAGCTATTTTTACCTACTTCTCCTCATTCGAGCCTTCCTACCGACTACCACTTTTTAACACCTCTTTCCACCCGAGCTACCTACTATTCTTTTGATTTCGTCCCCTACAACTACCACTTATTTTAACATCTCTCTTCCTCCCCGGGGTTCCTTGTTACAACACCTATACACACCCGGGCAAGGCCGGGTACCCCCACTAGTATATATATATATATATATATATATATATATATATATATATATATATATATATATATATATATATATATATATAATATGTTGGACAATACAGAATCGGGAATAGAAAAAGGGGTATCGGAATCGGTATCGAAAATATTTGTGTATATTTTCTGATGCCAAAATCGATTCTTTTAATGCTCTTTATTTGTTTGATTTTGTATCAAATCTTCCATTGCTGATCGTCATAATAAACATCATAAATATTCATTGATTTTAAACTACCAGTAAAACTAAAATCTATAGATCCCCCGCAAGTTTATTTGGACGTTAAAGAAAATATATGCACATGTAATATGCATTTTTACGTTAATCTTGTGAAAATAACAAATTTATTATGCAATATTTAGAGCTAAAAAGCTCTAAATATTGCATAATAAAGTTGTTATTTTCACAAGATGAACGTAAAGGAATCGAAATTAGAATCTATAATGGTATATGAATCGGGAATTTACTACGGAATCAGCAAATGTATCGAAATCGGGAAATGTTGGAATCGTTCCATTACTAATATATATATATATATATATATATATATATATATATGTGTGTGTGTGTGTGTGTGTGTGTGTGTGTGTGTGTGTGTGTGTATATTTGTATGTGTTCATTCCTAAATAGGTTTAGAAATACAAGAACTAATTATTTGGGACTAACAGATAATTTGGACGGCGGCTCATCACTTAGACAATGAATATTGGGAGTTCGTTGTCTCTCATCTTTTTTCTCGTTAATATTCTTTTGCGATGCTTGTTAATTAATAGTAGCTTTTGTACATAATGGAAACACCTAATTATGTCATACAAATGTTTACAAAGTGTTTTTCTTTTCTTATCTAGTGCACTGTATACATATGATGCTCGTCCGTCGAAACGAGGATGACCATTTGATCTTTCTGAAGGGGTGACGAATGACATAATCAATTATGAAGCAAGGATTACGCAATTACTAACTACTTCTTTCCTGACTTGGCGCTGCTTGATGATAATGGCAAATAAAAGGCCAGTGTGATTGGAAGCAATATCGAGATAAGCCGATAAAATTTACAGCAACTAGTATTCCCAAAATGTTACAAATTATAGTAATGATTATTACTCAATACGTTTATCCGTTGTACCACGAGTCGAACTTTGTTTTACCCATTGAACATCGAATATGACACCTGTGTCATATATACGTAAAAACTAACGTGTACAAACCTTGATAAATGCTGAAATGTAGTCTAGATTCACCATTAAATGACGCGCGAATATTGGCGACTCATGTGCCGAGTTAATTTCGTATCAGCATTTGTAGGTAGCATGAGCGTGACGTTACGAAATGAGATGCATATACAGTTATGAAGATCAGAAGAGGAGAATTTGCGATGGCACTCGAAAATCCTCCTTTCTAAACAGTAGGAAAACGAACTGGCCGGCTTGTTAGTCCCAGAGATTTACGCCAACATCCCATCTGTTTGTAGCTAAAAACAAAGGACTGTTATTTGACGAAAAAGAGATAGGAAGAGCATCTACTATGAGCCCCAGAGATTTAAGCCAACATCCCAGCTGAGTCTAGCTAAAAACAAAGGGCTGTTATTGTACGAAAAAGAGAGAGGGAGAGAATCTACTAGTCGTATTGTAAATACGTGTCAGCGACTTGTGTGAGAAAACGAAGGAAATAAATAACAGTCGGTGTCAAACTTTTTTCTTTGCTCTTGTCTTTATATCCACAGTTTTGTTTATTTTAAATGTAATAACAACGTTACAATGCTGTTAAAAACCTAATCTTGAGATACTATCTATTAAACTAACAAAGCATCTTATGGAAGTATTTGGTTTTACATATAAGAACAATAATTTTATGAAAGGAATCGTAATATTATACAGAGTATAAATTAATGTACAAAGAAAAATGCTCACGGAACATTGCTTGCAATAAAAACATAAAACTACATTATTAACTAAAGAAATCTATATTTCCACATCATTCAATATATATATATATATTTATATATATATGTATGTATATATATCCAATAAATAAAAAAGTCACCGTAAACAACTTAAAAAAAAAGAAAGTAAACTTAATAAATAAATAACACCGTATATAAAAATGTTAGAAGTCGAACTCTGAGAAACTCGCTAGAAGTAGAAATAAAGGAAAAACAATTAAGTGTTAAGAATATGGGAAAACATGATTTTGTGCAAAATTGAGAACTCATATCTTTACTTGCTCGTTAAATAAAAATAAAATGTGCACTTGTTATTTATTTATAATGAAACTGTATGCAGAGAACAGGTAAGAAGAATGGCACAGATATCTATCAACACGAAGCGTTTTTTTCATAGAATATTCAGTTTCAAGAAATAAGATGTTTCTTCGGACTCGAGTAAAGAATAAAAATGCTTGATGCTGTAAGGTATCAAGTTGTACAAGTACGCTTCGATAAGGTCGAACCGCAATCTTAGATTTTTTAACATATTTATCTGTATAAAGTATGATATGAGTATATAATTATTGCTCTGCACAGGATGCCTCTTAAATTAATTAGCCGGTCATAAGGACCTGGAAACACAGCTGCCATGCGTAAGCGTCAACATCTGGGCTATACTCGTATTTAATTTAGTTTAGTGTTATCCTAAGTCGGAAAAAGACAGGTGAATACTCTTCATGAATGTTCAGATACGTTTGGTTTGTGTTAAATTTAAATATTGGATCTATTTAGCTCTTCTAAAACTATTTTGCCTTTATGGGATGGTGCGTTGTGTTGCATAAAGATATCAACATTAAAAAGATTATGAACCACATGTTCTCTAATCGATTCTATGTACATTCAGTCATTAACTTTTCCATGAATCCTCACAAGGGGGGCAGTTCATTTAGAAGATACCATGCCCCATACCATTATACTGCCCCTTCAAAATTTACTGTATACTTTTAACGCACTTAGGGGACAATCTTTCTCAATTCTTTCTTATGACATGTGGGCTTTTTTCTGATCCGAAAAGATTTTAATAGAAATTAAAGGCTTTGAACATGAACTTCTTCAAAATAATCCAACTTCGTTTTATCTTCGTGAGATTGTGTGTCGGGGAAATTCTTTGTCCAGTTTCTGATGTAAATCCCGGGATATCGAAGCCGCAGATTTTAAGCGATCAGAAAGAGGTCATCGAGTGATTTTTTTCTATTTTCAGTTGTTATTCAGGGTCGGTCCGATTTATCCTTTTCAGTCAATGGTAAACCTTTTTTCTACTTCCAATAACGCGAAAAACAATGCTTTTAGACCTTTTCAATATTTTAGCAATCTCCTCTATTGAGTTTTTTCAGCATAATGGTCACAAATAAGGTATTTTCTTGTACAGATGAATAAGATATTTTCTTGTACAGATAGGTTTTTTTCCGAATATTCGGAGTCAACATTTTATGTTGTTATTAAACTTGCTAAAGTTTGCATTACCTTTAATTTGGACGCCTATAATATCATTAAATTTATTTATATGTAAAAACATAATATGTATTCAAAATCCAAAAAACAAAAATATTTTTTATTTCACGGCCATTATTAAACATTGTAAAATTTATCTTTTCTTATTCTTTTTCATAAATAAAGTTAGAAGCCATTAAAAAAGTGATTGACCGTTCTTACCTTTTACACGCTACTGTATTTGAATCAAAATCCGAGTAAGGAATCTAGATATAAAGTTTAATAACATTTCATAGTGCTGCAAATTTGGAAAAAAGGGAAATACAATGGAGCTAATCTTTTTCTATTCTAGGAATTAATTTTCCCGCTCTGAGATTGGTATTCGTCTAGTTTAATCTAGAGTATAAAAAAAAGTTTACCTTAAAAAAAGTGTATATGAATAAATTGATAGGTAAGAGTAATGTGAAAGTTCAAAATGAGAAAATAGGACAGGGTTCACTGAATCTTAATTCTTATCACTAATGAATATGTGCATTTCTTCTTGCGATAGACAATGCATAAACAAAACAGTGCTGCTACACAATTCCGTCAGAGTAATAACTCGTCATAGTTTTCTTTTTACAAAAGAGGAATCACTTATAAAAACACAGAGGCCACTCGAGGATAAGAATAATTTTGTGTACTGTAGTCACTGGTGCAATAGCGTAGTAATCGTTAGTAGTAGAAATTGAATATAATTAGAATTCTTAAGGGGACAGCTCAAGAAAAAATTGCTCATGTTTGACTTGAAAACGGCCATATTGTAGTCAGTTGGAAAGCAAGCCAGCGGATCAGAGTTCCATAGGCGGACAGTTCTAGGAAAGATGCTTTGTCCATAGAACCCAAATTTAGATTTAGGAAGGGATATAGAGTAGGGGGAAATTATTGATAGTGGTTTCAGATAGACGATTGTTTTTGTAAAAATGACTACGTGTCAGCAGGGTGTACAGTAGCGTGTCTCCTTCTTTCCCTTTCACTCGCAGCAGTAAGCAGTAATAATTGCATAGCAATAGAAGTAATAACACGGATTTTGCTTGTGTTCCTTCATGCCTCGGAGAATTTGATTATTTTCATTTTTCAATACTGTCTCAAATTCATATCAATCATTTTTTTCGTATTTAAAAAAGCAGATATTTGAAGTGTTCTTGATGGACTACTTTCTCTATATTAAATAAACTGCTTTTTTATTCCATTATAGCTAGTTTACTTAATTCATATATTATTTGATTTGCCGCTAAGTCTAATAGGACATGGAGTATACATGCATTGTTTTTGTAGATTTAGTTCAGTTTAGCTTTGATATTGTTCTTTTTAATCGCATTGTTTTGTGCAGCTGTTAGTTCTTTGTCAAAATCACTTTCAAGTGTTTTTGCGCGTCCACGTCTTTGACAAGGTTTTTTAACTTCTCTGTGTCTGCTACTCCCCGTTTTTACATACTAACATGTGTTGTAGCTTTTAGCATTGATTTATTATCTAATCTATTTCTAACCAGGTCTTTATTTACCCTTCTTTCTCCATAGTCCACACATAGCACATGTTTCGCTTAGCTTTCCTTAGAGATCCGAACTTGCTAATGCAGTGTTCCACATTTACTAAACCAATACATCTCATCCATTCTTTCGTTGCGGCCAAATCATCTTCGTATAATTTCCAAATTTAAACTTAATCTCTACACATCAGGTTCAATCCTATAATTAGACGTACATTAAATATCTATCGTATCATTCTCATATCATTTCAAACCATGCAACGAATGCCACCAACCCTTGCAGGCTAGGTTTTACTTCCATATAGTGTCACAGTCTATACACAGCTAATAAACTCTTCTCTTAGTTCATAGGTCCTGAACTGCCGTCTTGGTTGATAGGTCCTAAACTGTCATCTAGACTTCAGCCTCTGTCCCATCGACGAGATGTTGCATCCCTTTGCCTGTTCTACAAATACTTTAATGGTGAATGCTCTGACGAACTGCAAACACTTGTACCTCCTCGACGTAACTACTCCCGACAAACCCGACAAGCTAGTAAGTCTCGTCCCTTTACAGTAGAAATCCCTAGGTGCAAGAAAGCCTTTTAATACAATAGTTTCTTCCCCTGATCTGCAGGTCTTTAGAACTCCCTTCCGGGATTCTGCTTTCCCAACTGTACTGATATGCAGAAGTTAAAGTGTAATGTGAACAAACATCTTTCTACTCATCTCCCTTCATAATGCCCCTAATAATTAAGTCTCTGATAGTCGCCTCCTGCTTCAAAGTTGCACTGTGCCTTGTTTGGGGAGAACATTGAATAATAAAAAAAAAAGTGGTAACTGACGTGCTGCTGGTTAGTAATGCTATAAGTTTCCGCACTAGCACTTGTTTCTTTTTAGCCTCATTTTACTTTAGTAAAAGTTCGCAAAGATTTAAGAAGCCTTTCTTTAAGGTAATCGTTGATCTTTATATGTGAGGTACATAGATATTCGAATATACAATTAAATATTTCTTACGCCCCAACTGTTCAGTAAGTAAAAAAATTAAAAATATGAAATTTTCTCTCTCAATTGATCAGTTAAATATTTTAAGTATCTAATTATGTGGTCTCTTGGTCTTACTGGATGACAAGACAAGAATTCCCTATGTCTTGTGAAGTATTTCGTTCTGTTCTATTACTTGAAGTAACATCACTTTGAGAAAGTGCATTACTCCTTGGAAAAGCCAGTGTTTTCTAGTCATATTAAGATCTTATTAGGATTGTGATTAGAACGTAAATTTTAAAATTTACTCAGGCTTTAATAATAAGGAAAATTATCCGCAGGTAGTGTTGTCCTGCCAAACGCATGTACAAAGAGAACTTAGATACTCTCGGATAGTGTCTAGTAGGCATTCAAGTTCTCTCTTGTGGCATTCTCTACTCCACTGGTATCAGTGAGAATGAACGTTCGATCTGCATGCTATTAGAGTGTAGTAGTAATTCTTCTAATGCACTCACCTCCAAAAGACAGACTCTCTGTTGTGTTTGATGCCAATACACAAGGGCTGGGAGAAGAAAAAAGACAAAGAATAAAAAGTGGTAGGCGCAGTTGGTTTTATGGGAAAGAGGGCGAGACTGACCGCGAGAATTCCCGAGACTTGACAGGAATAAAAGTGCGAACTCTGACGGATAGGTGACTGTGCTTTTTCTAACACAGAGAAAACGGATAGAGGAGAGGGAATTACCTCCGTAAAGAAAGTTTCAACTCAAAGTGAGAAAGAAAGTTGAGGCTGAAGGACCCATCAGTTTTCATAGAGATATAAGCGCACGATATCAAGTAAAATGAGATTTCACAGTTTAGTGCAACAAATTCCGATTTTAACTTTTTGCAATGATGACCGATTAATCAATCAATTGAATGACAATACAGCTTTTTAAGATAATCAGAGAAAATGAATATTGTAATTTAAGTTTGGTTGTTTAAGGCTTAGCCACCGTGCTATATAATCTTTAAGATAGTAATTTTAGAAAAAGAGTTTATGCTACAATTTCTTTATACATTAAAATATTTATCATGATATTTGGTTTCGTTGTTTTATTTTCTGGCATATCACCACGTTTCAGGTTATTTAATGCTGCATCTAGTCTTGGACTAAACGGTTTATGCTTCATGTTTTTATATATATATATAAATATTTATTCATGGTGTTTGGTTGGTGGTTTTATTTTATTGTATATGTTTTGTTTTTTTTGGATTATCTAATGCCATATCTAGTAATTTTGGGGGAAAACTTTTATACTTCAAATTGTTTATATCTTCAAATATCATGATACCAGCCAATGGCACCGGATCTTCCGGCCCTAAATATTGAATTGGGTGCAATCCGCTAGAATCGAAACTAAAACATTTAGCGCTCCAGCCGCACTTTCTATTCTCTAAACTACACTGACAGATATATAAGAAAGTTATAAAATGAAAGCATATTAAGCTCTGACTTGTTCACAAAAGTGCAAACAAATAGAAATGTCGGAATGTTGAAAAGAACATGTTTTTTTTTTCATTTCACTTTGCTGACTTCTGTACACGCTATTCATTCATCTAAATAAAGATTTAAACCATCCTTCGTATATGATAACTATTTCTTTTTAATTTCAGCGTTAGGTGTCCCAACTTATAAACCATGCTAGGTTATTGATTATTATTTCCTAATAATTTCAGTGTTATATGCCCAGTAATTTAAGTGTTTAACAATTTAATATTTACACACGTCAACTGCTTTATTCAGATAAATTTGGTTTGGCTGTTTTGTAGATGAACATTGTTGTTTTTGTTTTTGACTATGCAGAAAATGATTGAGTTTTGCAATAGAAATGGCGATATTAAGATCAATTTTTGGTGAATTTTAGGTCAGTAAGCCAATATTATTAGTGTTATAGGGTTAAATGGTAATAAACGAAAAGGAACACAGGATTTTTAGGAACGAAAGGTATTCACATATATTACAGGCAAAGACAGGTTGAGAGTAATTCCTCAACTGTGGGCGTTTGCACACGACCTGCAAAGCAGTGGCACACGATACCGGAAGTGACGTCACTAGAGAAAGTGACGTCATGAGATAGTCCATTAATCTCCATCAATTAGACAGTCTGAATTAGTAATATCAGTGCAAAATTGTTTTAAAAAAAACTAAAGTAATAAGAAAAATACTTTCATCTAACAAAAGAATTGCTCTAAAAATATTCATCTGTTTTTAGAAATGATACCTGTTCAGATAAATATTTATATCGTAAATGATTACTGGTAGTTTGATTTTTTATTTCTTTTTTAATGAGTGAATATTTCCTTAATTGATGAAATGCGAGAGAACAATTACCTCATGATTTGTAGAAAGCAACTCATTTTCCATCAATTCGCATTTAATGAAAGGAAACTATTTTGAAAATCTTTCCCTTTGATTGTTTTTTTCACGGATTCTATTTATATGAGGAGTTGTTAGTAACTGCACAACCGCAGGCAAACCTTCACTGCTGGAACAGATCCGTGTGTGGTCGGAAATTGTCTAACCATAAATTAGGCATAATTACTCTGCTCTGTTTCTTACAGAATCTTCCGAGGCAGACATTTGTGAAAGGCGGGGAAAAATAACTTGTTACAAAAGTGTAGGGATGGGATTGAGGTTAAGCAAGTCGTATCCGATGGTAATTGAATATAGCTTACAAAGAATTCAACAAAAACAATTCCACAGACATGTACACGTGAGGATTAGACTTTTACAAATGGTCCAAATGATCTTTGTTACTCCAAGACACTAGTCCAGGCTATTATTAAGCATTTGTTTGTGGAAATCAAACTTTTAGAGTTACAAATAACCTAACTCATTTTTGTTACACCAGAAATTGGTCCAGTCAGAATCAGATATTTATATTTGCAAGTGGTTCAAACAATATGGCTGACCAGAACACGTGTAAAAACTATTAGTATTTATTTTTGTAAAAATCAGCCTTTTACAACTTTCAATGATCTAAATAATCTGTGTCACTTTAAAATATTAGTCCAGTCTATTACTTAGTATATATTTGTGAAAAATAGATTTTTATAGCTATAACTTTCCTAAATAATCTGTCACTAAAATATATAAGTCCAGTCTAATGGTAAGTATATTAAGCAATATGAGAATTCCATACCTACAGATTGACCAGATAATCTTTGTCTCTCTAAAAATTTAGCAGGTTGTGTAAAAATAAGGCCTTTATAGCTACAATTGGCCTAAATAATCTATGTCACTCAGATTCAGTCTATTAGTAAATATTTATTTGTAAAAATCTAAAATAAACAACTTCTGTAGCTATAAATGGGCGAAAAAATCTCTGTTGCTCCAGTAAGAGCCCAATGTATTATTACATGTTATTTTTGAAAATCCGACTCTTATAACTACAAATAGCTCAAATAATCTTTGTATCTCAAGAATGCTATCTCAGTCTATTATTTAGTATCTATTTGTGAAAATTAGACTTTTACATCTATAACTGGTCCAACTAATATTCATCACTTCAGATAACTAACCCAGCCTATTACGAAAATTGTGCGAATGAGACTTTTGTAGCTGTAAATGTTTCAGATAATCTTTGTTATTACAGAACACTGGCCAAGTTTATAACTAAGTATTACTTTGTGAGAATCAGATTCTATGATGCCACGAATAAAACAAATAATATTAATACTCATAATCGATAGCTTAGTCAATTACTAAGCATTTCTTTGTAAAAACTCAACATTCAATATAGCAAATAAACCACAAAAATCTCAGTTACACCGCAATACTTAGACATTCTATTATTAAGCATTTATTTTAGAAAATAATAGTTACAAATGACACAAATATTAGTCATCACTCCAGAACACTAGCCCATATGTATAGCTTATCTATCTATCTATCTATCTATCTATCTATCTATCTGTCTGTGTATCTGTCTGTCGTATCTACGATATCTATCGTATGGTATGTATCGTATGGTATTCATCTATCGAACTGGGGAGTGTTCATACGTGTTTTGTATTGGAATGTGACTGATAAATACAGAAAATCGAAAAATTCCGATTATAAAATCAACTGTAAATGCTTTTATAATACAGGGACGAGTGTGGAATGAATGTTTCTTTTTAGGGCAGAATTAAGCCACAATAACTTTTGTACGTTTGACATTAATTTAAGTAATTATCCAAAAAATATTTTGATAAAATGAATAATGGTTATTTGACAAGACAAGTGCTTGGGTTGTTGGTTGGTATGTTTGTTTACGGCATGTCACCCCTTTTCAGTTTATTTAATGCCGAATCCAGTGATTTTGAAGAAATGTTTTTTAATAGAATTTTTTTTCAAGTCAGTTTCTATTTAACCTATATTTGGTACTCTAACAGGTATTACCACTCCGGACCTGACAGCAATGGCTATTAAGGGGTGGCTCCATAATCCCCCAAAGCCTGCAACCTGGGGCCTCACCATCGGATATAGTTTAAGGTCATCTTCAGGACCTAGACAAGGGCACCTCAGAAATTAATGTTAATGTTTTGAATAAAAAGATCTTGTATTTTTGCATTTCAAATATTAAGTAAAGCCATTATTTATATATACGTTTATAAAATCAACAGTATACTCTGTATAGTGCGATGAAGGCTACATTGTATTATGGACTAAGTCAATGTGGAAAGGCAACGCCAGAAATAAATTGGTCGATTATTTTGATTGGGTTTCGTAAGGTTTATTAGAATAAATTATTTATAAAAAATTACTAATGCATGTTAAGTTGATAGAGTAGAATTTCATTCTGAAGATTATGTTTTCAGTTTAAGACGAATTTGGAATCAATAGGGCAGTTTGGAATGTGGGAATAAGAACAAATCGATTATGTAGAAGCCATCAGGTGATGATGTAACAAAATTTTACAGATACTTTTTATATAGACCTGGAGTTTCAGTTAAATTGGTTGAATAGTCGAGTATAGGCCTTTGGAATGAGATAATCTACTTGATATAAATATGGCGAAGGGGGTGTAGAAAGAATCAGACAACGGTGAAATTGCAACTCCGAGAGAATAATTGAAGAATAAAAGAAAATTATAGAATCATTAAGTTTGCCAGGTGCTGTTAAGAAGAGGGGACACTATGGCAAAAGGGCTGATGTATACGTAAAACCCTAACGCGCCACATGCAGTGGCAAATGAGATGATATATATATATATATATATATATATATATATATTTATGTATATATATATATATATATATATATATCGAACGTTTTGTTAAAGATACATATAAAGACACTGCAGAATATTTTATACATGCACGATTTATATCACCTCTATGTAATACAAACCCACAATATTACACCATTTAAAGCTTCCTTCTGGTATGCTGCAAGGAGAGTAGTCTTCAACTATAGCAGGCAATAAATTGATTTAATTAATAAAATGGGTAATTCACCGATTTTGATGATAATAAATGTATGGGAAGATGGAATATTTATTGACTATCATTCAATATCGAACAACGCCGGGTCTCCTGCTAGTATATTCTAATAATGGAGATTTTCATATTTAGCTGTTGAAAGTCAAACTGCTACTTCTGTTCTTAATTTTTCCTTATCCTAACAGTAGATCGAATCATCTACATAATACAAATTATCAATCAGCATACCTTATTCTTTATTCAAAATTTAGAGGTGAATATATTTAATTCTAATAGAAGAGTTATCCTGTATAGTTCAGAGGCGATAAGCTGGATATTATCTAAAATAAATTATTCAATAAACCTCTGTTTAAACTAAAGGTTTTTTTTAATATATATTTTATACCATTACAGATTTTTCTTGCGGCATTAATTACAAATTCTTAATTAATCGAATAAAAACTTTAAAAGTGTTCGAATCAGTGGTCTGTTTATACTACTAAATCCCACAATCCGCAACTTACAGGCACATTTCAGAGGTTCAGACAGACCAAGAGAAAGTTATCTAGTTTGTAATTTTCCACATAGTGTTTTGCTTTATTATTGGAGATTACATTCCATTATTTCGTTACTCGGTATAATTCAGAAAATATGGCTTGGGTATAGTTATCAAGAAACATGGTATAAAAATATTTTTTTGAATGTAATTCTTAGTGAGTTTAATTTGATTACGGATTTACTTTTGGTATTAAAGCTCTATAGAAAGCATTAATTATTTTTGGAATTAAATGCAATATTAATTGTATTTTGAATCGGTTCTTTAATTTTAAGAAGTTAATACATACGTGAATCCAAATAATTGTTCCATTTATTAACTAATTATATTAACTGGCTTAATACCTTGTCTGACGATATTTCCATAAAAATACTGTTAGAGCGTTCTTATCTAGATATTGCTGATTCTTATTTACCCCGGCACCTTCCATAATATTTGTTCTCAAAAACACACGTGCACGCAGCTCTTATCGAAGAAGCACCTTTCATTTGGCGACAATAAATTCTGTTCGTATTATTTGGATTTCCATTGCCTGTTCAATAAATTATTTCAGGTATTTTTTTTTTAAATTGTGAATAAAACTGAAAAAAAAAAAGCGATTCAGTTATTGAATGTTTGAACTAGTCGGAAATATATGTTGATTTATTTTCCAAATTGTCAATAAATTTTTAGAAATACATTTTTTAAACAAAACTGGTTGCAGAAAAGAAAATTATTGCTTGCATTATGAAGTAGGAAAATAAATAAGATTCTGAATTATTTTTTTTTGATGCAGAGGTTCCTTGGGACATCATTATTAGAAGGCTTCCACTAAGGTAAAAAAAGAGCGGGAAACACTGTATGTATGTATATATTTTATATCATAAGAAAGAAGCTGTGTGTAAGACTGCAGATGTGTTGAAGGAGAGAAAGACTCAATAAAAAATAAGCTCATCTGCTTCAATGTAATATTTCTAATTAGAATATGTTCTTATCTTGAATGTTACTGGTAATGATACCTGGCATTGCCCGGAATCGAATGGTGATCAACGAAGGTTTCACACTCCCATATACATAGTGTCATCAAAATCAGTTAAATCGCCCATTTTGTAATCCAGTCTATTTATTGCCTGCTTTAATTGGAGACCCATCGATGTGCATCGGAAGAAAAGCTTTACATTCCTACCCACAATGACTTAGTCTAAAACTGTAGTTTATCTTGCACGGTATAAAACTTACCGCTGATTTTATACAATTATTTTTTATTTGTAATGGCTTTAATTAAAGTTACTAATGCAAAAGTTTAAGAACCATGGCTCAATAGACTTCTAAACAGAAGCATCCATTTCGAGCGCGCCCCTCCTTATATCAAAGAACAAGCTATTGATTTTATATGCCTGTTCTTACTGCTTGTGCGGTAATAATGGCATGAATGTAATTTTAAAATGATAAAGTCAAGTACCATGCTTCAATCGTGCTCTTAACAAAACCATTCATTTGAAACGCACCCCTGTCATATCAAAGAACCTACTGTTGATTTCATGTGCCGGGCCTTGCTGCTTGTCCGGTGATAGATGTTTGTATTTAAGTTTAATGAAAACGTTTGGTATCGTGCTTCAATTCTGCTCAAAACAGAAACATTCATTTTAGACGCGCCTCTAAGCCTGTATGGAAATTAAAATTCACAAATACACTTGTGATGTTAGGCTGTATAAGGTGTCAACATTTTTCAACGTCGTCTATTCCTTCTTTCATCAGATTATTCTGATTATCAATATTTTGCGAAGACATTCTAATACAAAACCTATCCAAGAACATTTTTAGGCACATAAAGTACCATCGTGGGATATGTAAAAACAAATCGGATCAGTCAGTGTCGAGTCCATAGGGAACTAAATCACATACACACAGACAAAGTTATTTTTATATGATAGTAGAGATTACCACGACTTTTCGGACAATGGACTCCACATTATGTTACCTAGCATCTTCTCTCCTCTTCTTATGAGAAGCATTAGGCTTGGAAATGACATGGTAAAAGAGTTTAACTTATCCTTCACTTCTAACTGATTATCATTCTTATTGAATAAACGAATAAATCTATGTACATTAGTATATATTTTTATATTGTTGTTTTCTTATTTTATTGATACTATAATTTAAGCTTTGCATTATCCCGGTAAGTCTCCTATTCGTCAACATTTATGCAAACGATACTACTATGTTTGACAGCACTTCAAAGGTTGGCAGTTCTGATTTTTTTCTCGTCCAACCTGGAACGTGTGACACAATTGATAAAAAAAAATGACTAGTTACTTTTAATACATGAAAAACCGAACTTATATTTTTCATCACTTACTTTCCAATCCTCATTTGAGCCCACTTGAAAAGAATGGTTTTCGTCTTGAGGAAGAACCCTGCTTTGACAAACGTCTGGGATTGCTCTTCACTTCTGTTCTGAAATGAATGTCCTAAATCAGATCTGTTTCCAAAATCACTGGAAAAATAATAGGATCATTCTACCGCCGCAGAAAAAGAAAATCCACAATACTCTACACACATCCCAGGATAGTATTTTTGCTACATCTGTTGAGTAATTCCTAAGAGTATCTTTTACTTCTTTGATAGGGTACAAAAACATCTTTGAAATCTAGTGGGCGATGACATTGTCGCCTCTATTTCTTTTTCTCACAGAACAGATGTTGCATTTCTACTTCCATTCTATAATTTATGATGGTCGGTAGATTTAGTTCACATCTATTGTCACATCTTTGTAAAACATTTTAACAAATACGCGTCTTGCTACTACGCCCTTAATAATTTCCCTTGCGCTCTATCAATGTCTAAAATTAAACGAAATTCTATTAGCAAAGTTTTTTTTTTATTTTTAACTGTTAATCGGTGGAACACGATAGCTGAAGCTTCTTCTTAGCTAACTATGACATGGTCATTTTCAAGTCTACATGGTGTCCCAAAAAGATGCATACACAATACTAAGTTGGATGGTTGGCTGTTTTTGTTTTACGGCATATCAACCTTTTTCGGGTTATTTAATTCCGAATCCAAACATTTTGAAGAAAAATTTTTTAATAGAATATATTTTTTGTTTTCAAGTCGGTTTATATTTAACCCATAGTTGGGACCCCAACAGGTACTACCAATCTGGGTCAGAGTAGACCTGGGAGCGATGGTAATTAAAGAGTGGTTCTACACTGCTCAAAGTCCGCAAGCTGAGGCCTTACCACTGTATATAGTTTAAGGTCATATCTAGGACCATACGCTACTAAACTGTCTTTACACTAAAAAAAAAAAAGTTTTCATGCTTCTTATAGCATTTTAAAATGTTTTGTTTTCTTCAAAGTTTAGCCTCGCTGCCATTATAAAGATGGATGAGTTAAATTTGCAAAGAAAAAATAAACATCTGCTTTTAATTATTTAAAGTGTGTATACATCTTTTTGGGACACCCTGTAGTTCAGCCCTTCCAGGTTTTATGGGGTTGTGTCACTGTTTACCTGACCCTTATTTACCCTTATCCTTGAGTTACCTCCGGGTCCTTATAAGTTGTGACTCTCAGGTAAAATAGGGGGAATATTTACAAGGCATGTATTATGATTTATTGCATCCAATTCAATCATAATCATATTTAAAATCGGTTATTTTATTTTAAGCAGTCATATGTGGGCCAATCAATAATTTTTCTTCTACAAAATCATTGTGCTAATCGAATTCGTACCATTAGTTCTTAAAGTACATATTCCATTCAATTAGAAGACTTCTCTTTTTATTCATGCCTAATTATTTTCCATGAGCAGAACTCGAATAAATTCCTTGGAAATTTCCAGAAAATAAGTTTTAATTGCATTATTTTTATGGACCGTACTTTTGAACAATTACCCACAAAAAAAAAAAAAAAACACGAAAAAATATCATTTTTATTTTTTTTATTCTCCTTTTCAAATTGTTTTACAGTTATGCTTTTACAGGACGGGCAGGTAAATATACATTCCCTGGTCTTCAATCAAGGAACTTTCTTCTTAAGCTTTAAATTCTTCTCGGCTAAATTTCTCTCAAATAAATAAAATGAACGTCTTAGTTTTTTTAATTATTATTTGTTTATAAATCTAAATAAAATATATCAACATTCGCTGTACTAATTTCTGTACGACAGATTTAGGTACGACATAGTTATGACAAAGTCCAACAACTGATTCTGCTAATTCGCTATTCGTATGATATATAAGCACACAACTCGAACAAATTAGGATCATGATAGATATAAGAACAGGAAGCGACCGATTTTAATTCAGACGAACATGAAATCTGTTTAGTTTTTCGTTAAATATCTTTTTGCAAATAAAGACGCTTTTTGTTTATTTTTAGATTTATTAGGCGATATTTAAATAAATTGTGAATGTATTTACGTTTCATTTACTATATAAAACACCCTTCAAAATACTATTAAGCGTATCAATCAGGAAGCTAAAATGCTGTGATTGTTTGTTTTTATTATGTTGCCATAGTTTTCTTAAAAAGTAATTAAGTACTTACACAAGGGACCAATACCGGTGAAAATAGTGCTATCGAAACAACTAAACTTGGTCACCGTATGCCAAATTATCAGTCCTACCAGCATTTACTGTATTACCCTTTATCAATCTGTCAATCGATACATTTCTACTTATATACCTGTTCCTGGATCGACATATACTGGGCTGTGTAGCACTGATTGAAGAACAGTATTCTTTCCCTTAAATGCATAAAATGGTTAAATGGATTTCCATGCTCATTTAGTAATACCTCTTACTTCCTCTCTCTTTTTTGTACTTTACTCTTCAAATTCAATGTGCGATGTTTCTTACAAAGTGGAAAAACATCCAGCGCTCTTAGTTAGTTAGGTTTTCATCTTGAAGTAGTATGTGTTTTAGCTCCTTAGATAAAGCTGCGTCTTTTGTTTGGAGCGATTTTAAAAAAAAAACTGTGGATGACCTTATCTATATCTACATTGTAATGGATGGAAAATCATTCCACAGATTGGGGATTTTCTTTACTCTACAGCCGAAATATCCGTGCTTAGCTGCTCAAGTTGTGTTGCAATATTTTTTTTTTATAATAATGAAGTATGATTAAAGAAGGATGGAAGTTTTTATTTATATACATCTATGATATGAACTGACCAATCAAATAGAGCCACGTTCTTCTAGTAATCAATAAGAAACCGGAATATCTCGATAAAAAAGATCTGTTCGAATCACTACACATAATTTTCTGTATCCACAAGAGAAAGATATTTACCCTTCGTCTGCATAGTTCAAGATATACAGAAAACTTCTTTTCGTTTCCAGACTATATATATATTAGTTACCTATCGTAAAATCTTCTGAAATTAAATATGGTTATCAGTTCATAAACTTGTACCGTGAGAAATTGCATAGTTCTGGATTTTTTTCAAGATTATTAATGCAGAGCGTTTATTATTTACTTGAAGGAGGCTGGCCCAATAAAGACTGAAATATCTAAGGCATTGACTGAAATCGAAGGAGTCGAGCAGCTATTTCATTTTTTAAATCTCATTAGAATGCTTCCCACTCTGTCTGCATTACTGCTCACAAATTTTTATCAGATGCAGTCCAGCATTCAACCACAAGCACATTCAGGATTGTACAGATATTACAATATTGGCCAATTATTTTGGAGAATATACTTGCGCCTAATATTTTTTACTTATTACTTTCTCTAATGTACATCATATACTTAGCGGTTTCTTGTGAATAAGCTTTGGTTAAATGTGACTTATCACCTGTGATAAATATTCGACACGCCTTAATTATAAAAAGAATATGATAAAGGAATTTAGAGGGCTTTCATAATGATTTCAATCACGTTAGAAAAATAGTTATCAAAAGTGATTAGATAAAAAATATGTAGTAAATAACAAAGAGATTAAATGCAGTGGAGACGAGACTACATAATGTAAATAATTGAACAGGTTTGATTAAGATTCAAGTTGTACGATAATCCTGTTAAATTTTGATAATTATTCACATTTTAAGTGATTGAAAAGTGTATATATATGCATATATGTATATATAATTACACACACACACACCCACACACACACACACATATATATATATATATATATATATATATATATATATATATATATATATATATATATGCACACAGGGTATTCAGGCGGATGGAAATTTTTTCAATCGGTTTTCATTCAGAAAAAAGGGCTGCTAAGGGGTCAAATTAAAAAATTGGTACTTTGAAGTCATTGAAATTTTATGTTTGTCAATTGTTTCACGAGGTTTGAAATCACTTTTTTAAAGTCGTGTCAAGATGGTCTACTGGTCATCGGACTTGACACATTGTTTTTAGATGTTTGTTTCGATCTCAGATCGAGTATTTCTTTTTACTTACAATAATGAACTGTTTAGAAAAAGCATAATACCCATATGCACGTCTGTTGGTTACCGTTTTCTTACGTCATTTTTATAACAGGAATTAAACTTGACGTTTAATAGAGAACAACGTCGGGTACATCTGCTAGTTTATAAAAAAAGCAAAAAGTCTTTTTTTTTTCCTGATTCAGGTATAGAACACTTTTGAATGATAAAAGTAAATAAAAGAAAACAAAAGGAGAGAGCGACATTCGCTATTGATTTAATCTTCTTTGTTGTCAGGTTTTGCAGCTATATTGTCTCATAAAAAAAAAATTGTTTCCGCCCTTATCTCTTTTCTCGCAATTATTACATCAGCTTCATCAAACATGACCTTTTTTAAGTGGTTCTCCTTCATCTGGTCCACATTAAGGCTGCTGAGACAATAACTTTTGTAATATTCTCAAAAATAATGTGGCAGGAAAAACACTCATTTATTTTTCTCCTTTACTCATTAGAGTTCTCTTTCGTATATTTTCTCTTTTCTTGTTAAATATTAATATTATCAAGAAAAGCATGATTTATGCATCATTTGCTTTGTATCGGGAATTACGTGTTAATTTGATTTTTAATGATGACATGAAATGCATTTAAATGTTAAATAGAAAATGTTTCGCTCAACTTCAATGTAATTATATAGCCCCATCAGGTCGATACAATCGTCCTCGTGAGAGCATTGAAGTTAAGCAATGCTGAGCATGCTCACGACATAATGGTTTACAATCTGGGTATACCAAGATATGTACGTCTAAGGACCTCGACATAACCTTGCAAGAATTACAAAACTCTAAATGTCATCATTCCTGACCGAAATCCACATGCGACTGGGGACCTTCAGAATTCTACTTTTGGTGGTAACTACTTAACCCATCTACGGTGAATGCCATTTGTAATTTTGTCAATGCCAATATTCCCATAATAGCAGAAAGGAACTACATTTAATTTAAAGCCGGGTAGATTTATATATTTATATATTTTTGTTTATACTATTGCATCTTAAATACCGTGTGACTGCTTCCCACCTTACTATAACATGGATATTTTCAAGTCTAATGTGAATAAAACCATGTGAAGTTGTCCTATTTTATTATTATACATTACCCTAGTTCCGCCATAACTAATTGTCATGGTGTTATTTTACGATCAGAAAAATCAGAATTTCTGGGAGCATTAGAATAGTTGCATCTTTTCCTTTCAATTGGCATTTTTATTTGATTGTATTTAACAATCTCTGACTCCATTAGAAAGCTAAAAACTGCTCGATCATCTACAACCGCGGCGAGAAATATTATTGAATTAACGTTTGTATAAATCGTAAAACGTCATTCAAAACAGCCAAGAGTAATCTTATGATTTTAACATCAGGATCTGCACACGTGGGCATAAGTGACCAACATGTTTCAACGTAACATGTTCAATATTAAAAATCGAATTTTTTTTTATAGGACTGACATAATTATTGCTAAAATTAATTTAAATACTGGCAGACACTAGTGTTCCATTGTTTTGGGAATCATCAATGAAGGGAGCCACGATTACCACCGGTTGGGAGATTTGAATCTAGTCACGAATCCATCTCTGACTCCATTAGCAAAGAAACCACTCTGCCAATGTTTGCCATCCGCGCGAGAAAGATTTGAACCCAGTCGCGAATATAGATAAATATACACCCCCCACACACACATATATATATATATATGTGTGTGTGTGTGTGTGTGTTTGTGTGTGTGTAGGAGGATAGTTATAGAATAGATAGATAGATAGATAGATAGATAGATATATTTAAGCAGATCTTTTAATTTGATTTTTGTGTTTTCGACTATACTCTTGAGAATCGTTGACAATAATATAGAACTTTTCTTGTTAGCAAGTTTAAAGATTTTGGACGGGTAGCTGAAAGGGCAATTTATTTCGGGTAAATCTCCAAGGAGTCAGCAATGTGGTATTGCTTTTATTATGGCCTGGCCAAGACGCTTATAGTTAGTTTTCCTGGCGTTGAAAATAAGTCTTAATAATACGACGTGGATAAAACAATGGTGTTGCATCTCTTTACTTTTATTGTCAGTATTTACGAAATATGAACAGTAATTTAATAAAATATGAACAGTTACTTAATGAGATAAAATAAAAATATCCGAATTCTATTTTGATCTTTTAACTAGACGCACGTATGATCTGGTATTTATTCTAGTCTGATTTATATGAACTTTTTAAAAAAATCTGTCAAGACATTTTTCTTACAATAATCTGTTCTATATATCTACAAAAGTGAACGTGTCTTTCTGTCTTTCTGTCTGTGTATCTGTATGTATGTGTGTACATTTCCCTAGGCAATAACTCTGTCAATTTTGTGTCTACAGACGCGAAATTTTATATACAGGGTACTGAGATTTGGGAAAATCTATGTGATCGATTTTCAGCCAGAAATTTGGCTGTTAAGGTGTCAAAGTTCAACGATTTGACCTTTGAAAACTCTACCAAACTCCTCCGACAATTTTGGGTTTAAACACTTTAAATTTTAGATATAGGTTCATTGGACATGTCTCAACCTTAATAACATGATTTGATCCCAAAACTGTAAATGTTAAGGGGTCATAATAGGGGTCAAAGTTTAAAAAACCGTTTTTTTTTCGTTTTTTTTTTTGCTCAGCTCCAAACATCCAGGCAACGCCGGGCACCCGTGCTAACAGTATATAAAAGTCATGAAGCATGAGGAAGAAACTCATGTTGACTCACAAGTCTACGTGAGTTCCTTCATCATGCTTCAAAACGGCTTAACCTATCTTTCGCGAATTTCACATAAAGCTCATTTATGTCTGGCAGCGTTCTTAGATATGTTTTGTACAGAAATTTATCCAATAAGTATCGAAAAACGAAAAAAAATAATTTAAAATATAGCTTTTCTCTCTTATATATATATATATATATATATATATATATATATATAAAAAAAAATTTTTCAGGCGAACATTTTATATTACACTGGCTTAGGGAGATAATAAGATGTCACTAAACCATTATAGAATGGATTGATTGTAACCTGGAGATGTAGCTTAGTGGTAACGCATTGGACAACAGATCCAATGATCCTTTGGCGTATGTTACCATTTTATTTTAATTCTTATTTAATAATGAGTTAAATATACGATTAAAATGATGCAAATCATTATTTGTTTGTATATTTTAAAACTAAAAACAAATAATCAGAAGTGACTTTTCCAGGGCATTCATCGTCAAGCTTAAATACCAGCTGACGTGATGTTGTACACTAACACAGGCGGAATTTGATGACTTACATTATTATTATTTTTTCTTGTTTAATTTTTATTTTTCGAATTAGTCCACCATGAATATAATTCCTCATACTATATAATAATCAATAAAGTATTAATTCGATAATACATACGAAATCTGGATGAATTAAAATATCATGTTTAAGCGTATTGTACAACGGGGCAACGTCGAACTGTGTAGCTAGGTGAATATTATCTTTATATTTATAAAAGTGATAATGTGGATGTTGCAAGAAACTGCTCAACCTATATACTCAACGGAGTTTTGATCTTCAGAATATAAATTTTCTATATAGTGTGTTCAGTCATGTGGGAAAATTTGCATTAGGTTTTCATCGGATAAATAGGCTGCTGAAAGGTAAAAATTGAAACGTTTGTACGTGGGGGTCGTCGGATATTTATCTGTCAACTGTTTCACGAATGCGCATGCGTGAGTCTTTTACATGACAGATTACTTATCATGGTTCAAATGTCAAAATTATCATGATTCAAATGTGCTTTAAACAGAAACATTCATTTTAAACGCGCCCCTGTCATATCAAATTACTTACTGGCTATAATGAACAGCAATAGTGATACGGAATCACCTTGGAAGATCTCTTTGGAATTTTGATTTCAGTTATGTATTGTCCGTCAGATGTCAGTTCAAGTCGCCATATTTTCATTGCATTTTCTATCAGATTGGTTATATTACCGAGTATTTTGTGCGTTCTCAGGCATTCTATTATCCATACTTGCAATATTCTATCATGTTTTCTTATAGTCTATCCAAAGCATGGCTCGGTTATTTTTCCTACTACCGAGGATACTAAAAAGACCTCTCGATTGGTTCTAATAAAAAGCAGGGGAATGTTGGTAGCTGGTTTTGGGTGCCCCATACCAAATATTGCAATCTTCAAAGCTAGGTTTGTGGTTATATCGGCTGAAACGTTTCGCAAAAAACACGCAAGACGAGAACAATTTTCCGATTAATCCAAATAAAACAAACTTGGATTGTAAAAACGTCCTGGTAAAGTATAGCAGCTTTAATCCAGTCAGAATCAGCAGTTATCTCCCTCTCACGTAAAGCTATGAGATGAAAATTCAAAGTGATTAAGTATATTTTATTCTAATTCCTAATTTGTTCAATCCTATTACACATGGCTCCAAACAAAACTGTCGAAATCTTTGTGCTCGCAGTCAGCACACTTCTTTTCGTTCAAGCTATTTATTGTTGCGATTAGTGCTGCACGCCAGTCAAGATTCTGATCTTTAAACTGGGTCATTTCATCTGTCTTTTAGCTGTCCTTTTGGCGATTCTGTTCTACGTAATCCTTAGATACCTTCCCCACTCAGGTTTTGCCTCTCGGCTTCTGGATATAGCAAGTTTATTGCCCGGTGTTTGACATGCTCTCACCAAAGGTTTCTTTGCAGCCCCAGGCCGAAATTCTTCTCCTTTTTAAGGGGCGCTAGCACAATCGTCCACCTTCACACGGTGTACTACACCCTCTCCTCATTTAGAGGAAAGTAAATATTTACCCCGTACAATCATGGCCAAAAATATTGCAACAAGTATAAAATAGATACGTTAACATAGAAAATGTATGTATATTTATGTCTTATATAGAGATGAAATTTAATAGGAATTTTTAATCCACCATTGACAGAAGACACCCTATCTACATATATTTACTTCGAAGTAACTTGTAACCAAGCTGTGTGCTACTTCCTCAGATAGAGCAAATGAGATGTTTTGAAAGGGAATAAACAAAGCAAATGTTTAGTATGGTTGTTTATTTATAAACATATTCCATGTTTTATCCTTATATTATAAATAATTAGTTTATTTTGTTTTCTCTTGTTTATCTCAAACGAGACATATTGCCTCTTGGAGGTAAAGGGCTATGATTTGTGATTTATACGCAAGAGTTACGTAGATGAACGAGATGTTTTCTAACATTACATTAAAACATGTGCATGATAGAACAGGCTTGGAAGCAAGGAGTAGAGAGGGAGTTCCAAAGATCAGCAATCGGAGGAAAGGAGCTATTAGAATAGAAAGCTTTCCGACATCTAGGAACCTCTACAAAGAAGGGCTGTTAAACGGGTTTCTTGCGAGTATGTACATCGAGAGGGTACAAGTGCAACGAGTTCATCAGACCACATTAAAATCATTATTAAACTGGCACAGAGATGCAACACTGTGACGATGGTACAATGGTTGAAACTTTGTGCGGGAACTATCAAAATGAAGACTCTTTTTGGACCGTCAAAGAGAGATAGATAGAGAGAGAGAGAGAGAGAGAGAGGGGGGACGAGAGAGATTAGTGATAGATGGAACATCCCAGATGTGGAAACAATACGCCATATATTGGCTAATGGTGGATACTCCTAGGTGGGCGTATGTTTATAGCATGATAGTGGACTCACCTTCTGTATTGTTGTCTCATATGTAACATAAACGCAGGGTGCTATCCATTGCAAGATATGTATAGCTCTATGTCGAAATCTGCTTGTACTTATAATTGGAAATTACATTTTTTTTCATGATGTGTCAATCTTTGGGAGGGGATGAATAAAACAAGCAGTCTCTTTTATATAGCCATTGTTTATAAAATTGTACCTAACAATAACTATGGTAAATCTGACCTTAATTTATATATCATTTTCTGATATATATATATATATATATATATATATATATATATATATATATATATATATGTATAACTTCATTTACTCACATAAAATTAATATATGCGTAAACTTTAAGTATTTACTTCAAAAGTGCTTAATACGTAGGTAGAGCTAGTAAGTAAGTTATAAAATATACATGGCGATTAAGCTACACTGAATATTCCGCGTTTCATCCACTCTATGACTCTTCAGGCTTATATATATATATATATATATATATATATATATATATATATATATATATATATATATATATATATAGTATATGATAACTGCCCTTTCTTCTCCATAAGATTATGGCATCGATTTTGTGTCAAGCAATCATCAACATGCAAGTATCCGTGAATGTCGATTTCACTCCTGCAGATTTTACTCGTCAGCTTGTCGTACAAAATGTTTCCGAACAGTCTTAAAATGTATTTGTTTTGTTTTTTTTTCTGTCAAGTTTATTCAGTCACTTACCGACATACTTTTTAGCAAAAGTGTCAATAGTATGTTGCACGTACACAATTTATCATAATCTTTTTTTGGTTTTATTTGGTCACAGATTATGATGAGATTCAAACACCTAATCATAATAATTTTCTCAAATTAGAGAAAATGTGATAACTTTAAGACTATCTAATTGTAACGTAGTTTATATGTCAGAGAAACAGACGAAAGGAAAAATAATCCATTTTTCAGTGTTTAACAAAAGCCTTTATATCTGATATTTCCAGCAACGAATTTTTCTCTAAATATTAACACAGTTCATTTCTCTGTCTCCGACCGTGTGTAACTTTTCCTATCTGTTCTTACATAAGCCACGTGTTTTGAATACCTGCTTTTCTAGTCACGTCTCGAATGCCACTTCCTCCGAACGCCTTGGTTCTCCGGCTACACGCCATTTTGTCTCTCTTGTGACGTCATTTCATGCATCTGGCTTAGTCATTGTCATATCTTAAGGTGGCTGCTGCTGTTCCTAGCTTTAAGCGGCTGTGTCACATAATATTTTAGCAAAGTTTTAATCAACAAACTTAGACTCTTCTCAATTATCTTATAATTTTACATGGATTTACAGTAGAAATTGATAATTCTATTTGTCTTATGTATTTTGGAGACTATAAAAATGAAATTCCATGTTAACATTTGAGATGATTTAAAATAATATTGGAATCCTAAGCAATAGGTAAAATTATTGACTAGCTGCAAAATCGCATCTTTTTACTGTATAGGCCCTTAATATTGGGACAGTTTCCACTCTAATAGCTTTTCGTCGATGACTTGCGTTTGTAGCTCACTTCCTATTTCCTGTTTCTCCGACAGTACCAACATGTAGAAATGTAAAGTTAATAAATATCTTGCTACTTAAATCCTTACCTATATATCACTCCTTCTGTCTACTACAGTAGCTATTTATATAGCTGCAATGCAATATGGCATATTTGATTAAATTAGATTTACATATGCAACACAGGCGCACTATGCCCTGTTTAAGTAAATTACATTTACATATGCATAAATGACACTTTTTTTTAAAGTATTCTAAAGTTGGAGTTAATTGTGAAGGATTCTTTAATATTAGAATATGTGAGAAACTAATGATTTGGTCAGTTTGGTTGACGTCTGTTGTAACTTTAAGACCTGTGTCAAAACATATACATAATAACTGCTCTGTTAGTGAGCCAGTCATTCATGATGTTTTTCATCGTTTTCAAAGATGACCATGATCATGTCGTTGTTTTGTGGCTGTGGATATGAATTGTCAGTTACATCTGAGCTCTAAATTATCTCCCTATTATAGAGCACCTGTAGAGTAATTGTGTAGCAGGAGTGCCGACTGCTATCTTTTAGAAAAACACGTTTCCTCTCACATTTCTCAATGTGTGCAGATTCATCAATCATGACCCTTCTGTGTCTTGGAGCATGCCAGTAACTAGTTTTACATGAGGTAAGGCTTTATGGCTTGCAGCATACCAGGAACTGGCATTTATATTGATATAAGCTTTTAGAGGGACGCCTTGTCTCATATAGTTTTATTTTAGATTAGCTCACTGTGAAAGGGTTGTTTTACGAAGCTCAAATCTGACATATGGCATATGTGAATCCTCCAGCGAAACTAACATTGTTGCAGCATGGTTTATGCTTATGGGAGTCTTGACCAGTCTTGAATTTCTGTATCTGGTATATTGTCCAGCTACTTTTTTTTCACACAGTGATCACAACTTATCAAGGCCCGGAAACCACTCAGGGATAAGGGTTAGTGCAAGTACATTACGTTAGTGACCTTAATTTTCATCAATCTATAGAAGCAGGCCACGTGGAAATTGTTCAATTTCCTTATGAGCCTGGCATATATAGGCTTGCATGTATGCAGAAGAATGGTAGGAATTAAACTTCTGTATACATGGAGTAGATCTCCAGTTGAATTCCTCTGCACGCTACCGCAATGGATCGGAGTTGGCAAAAAGCAGTGCTAACATTCGCTATTCTACAGTCGTATTTATCCTCTATATGTATTACTGCTGAAAGTAATCACTACTATATATACACAGTAACGCGGCCTTTTCCTGTAAAGGCACAACAGTTGATTACAGTATGTTATCAGGCTGTCACAAGAAAACTATTCCTATGACTAAAGCACCAACAACCGTTACACATTTTAACAGAACACTTTGTTACATAAGATCATTTTAGGAAGCACGTATTCACAAATCCTCACTCTTTATTATTTTGCCAAGTAAAATAAAGTGTTCGCTTAACATATACGATTGTTGTTCCTTTGCTTTAAAAAAATGTCACTTTATTTTTAACTTGTGTGCTTACATTTTTAATGTAATTTCCTTTTTTGTCCCGTGCAAGAACTTAACTTTCTTTCCAATTATGTTACCGTAAGAGCTTAATTTTACAAATTGAGACATTTCTAAATCCATAATTTCAGTTGAGTTATATTAATTTGAACGCATTGTACCGTAGAGATATTGTCATTTCAATATTAGTAGATTTTGCCATTTCGTATTTCTTAAACTTTCCAAATATCTCATCATTATGGATTTGTCGTTTAAGTTTAGATGAATTAATATATTAATTATACCAAACTCGCCACTGCTTGGAAGATTGTTTGTATTTTAATTTTTCTTTCGATCATTGACTTTTTTATTTTTTCTTTTGTTAAAATATTATAAAAAAGTAATTGCTATTAAATTGAATCGATTTTACACTAAAACCAACCGGACATACCCACTTTCCGTTGTTTTTATTTATCATAGTGCTTGTTTACTTAATAATATTTTTTTAATCGATTTGAAAAAAAAATTGTTAAAATTGGCAAATTTTTGTATCAACCAGATGCCATGAAGATGAGGGGAGTGATAAGCCTGGCCACATTCAACTTCTTTAGCAGCTTGGAACTGTAAATGATGCACCACATAGGAGGACCTACTTGAAATGACTTGGCTTCACGAGCGCCTCCCCATCATCAATATTCGTAGGCACACCTTGTTCCCTTTATGAAACTACCAGGTCATCTGATAATTCCATGTTGGTTTAAGGGAAAGTAATTTTATTAATTAATACCTATTTGCCTTTCTATTTTTCTTGTCAGTTTTTTTTATAGTTGAATCATATTTCATGCTTGTTGTTAAATTTCTAACATTAAATTTTCGATAGACATTTTCCCATGTTGATTATTAGTTACTGCCTTTATTTATTTTTTAGTGTACATATTTTTAATTGAGGCTGATGATAGCTAAGTGATAAACACCGCCTGAACAACAAAGAGTGCCAAGTCCGAATCCAGTTTCATAGAAACATTTTCATTAAACCAACATTTGACCTTGTGTCTAACCTCCTGAAAATTAGGCAAATAAAACAATTTAAAATGTAATGTTAAATAATTCTGTGTCAACTTTAGTAAAAGCGAAAACATACATTCCTGATGAAATTATTTTTTTTGAAATAATATTTACAATACTTTTTTCTAGATGATTTGCACAAAATAAAGTGCCCGAACAAAACCAAGTAGTTCTACTAGTTTACTATTCAATTTCTTAAATGTAACATTGGCTATTGCCACTTTTTTATAAAAATAATTGTTTATCACTTTTGAAAAAAAGACAGCACGTTTTGTGATGTCATCGATTTTGTAGTAAAATACATATTTTTTTCATGGTAATAATAATTATTTCGTTATTCTCCATTTTTACATTCGTTCCAGCTCTTTACCCTTTTTTTTAAATTTCTCCTTTGTCTCTATTTGCTCTCTTATTTTTCTGAATAATTTTAAAATGAATAGTTCCCAAATTAAATTATATCTTCTTGGGGATAAAAACATTTAAACACACACACATACACACACACACACGTCACAATGTGGCATTCGTTTTATTGATTTGATAAATGTTTACCCAACAATCTTTTTAAGCTATAAAAAGAGCGCCAATTTATTGTTTCGCAAAGAATTAATTTGCAATAATTTAAAACACATACTTACATAAAAAACAACATATTTGTGTATAGAGAAAACGTATGCCATTAGGAGGTAAGAGTTGTTCAATACCAAACAATGCTCCTACGTAATCAGCAACGCTTGAATTAGGTGCAAGGCAAAGTCAAAGACAACTGGAAGCACTGATGAGATAAGCACATATTACATACAGCGCATAGTATTCCCAAATCAGTTATCATATTAAGCTTACCAGGTTCGGTAGGCAAAGTCATGTGAGTTTTATTGCGAAAGAAATTTTCTGTAAGCAATACATTTCTTTCTTTTTTTTTGGTAATATTATGATATGAGAAATCTTTTCGAGATATAATCTATTGAGAAATATACATTTTGTCTTGAGAAATACATATTTTAGATATGTAAACATTAAGTAAAGAATAAAAATTATCAAAAATGATCGTCTCGTTTGGGCCATATTGGATAAATGTACTTAATATGTACCTATTTAAAGTTTGTATGCCTCAATACAAAATGTATACTTCTGAAAAGATTTTTACAAAAGAATCACCACTTATAAAGATCCATATGTCACTCGAGGATAAGGGTTAAAGAGTGTACAGTGATCAAAAGGACAATATAGTGATCGTTAGAAGAGTAAATTTGGTAAATTGGATTACTTAAGGGGTGACTCATAAAGAACTTGTTTTCGTTGAACTTGAAGACGTCAGCTGGAAAGCTAGGAAACGGAGGAAAGATCCATAGATATGCAGTTCTAAGAAATAAACTTTGTTCATGGAATCTACGCTTAGGTCAAGGCATGGATAAAGAGGAGGAAATTATTGATAGTATCTTCAGCAAGACAAGTGTTTCTCGTGAATGTGTAGCGGGGGGCATAGATTGAAACTCAGACGTGCACTTGCCATGAAAATAACGGTAAAACAGAGACAGGCTCGCAACGTCTCTTCTGTGAGAAAAAAAAGGTTGCAGGGAAGAGAAAAGGGACATCTCACACTAGGTTATGAAATTTATTCTGAAATCTGTCAAGGAATGATACGTATTCCTTTCAGCCCCTGCCCAGATTTGATAGCAATACTCCATCCTTGGGCGCACATGGCTCTTATATAGGTAGATAATTGCATCAGTAGGTATATATCTACTGGATCGATAGACGGAACCCTGCCATTTTTCCAGCGACCTTAGCAACGTATTTGATGTACGTGTTCCATTTTAGATCAGGAGTAAAGGCCAAGGCAAAAAGCTTGTCAAAACATGGAGTCTTCCTAAAACGAGAGCCATTTATTTCATTTGATGCCAGATGGGGATCAGAACGTTAAAGAGATAAGGATAGAAGCTTGATTTTAGATGCATTAAAAGTAATCAGCCCCATTTTTCTCCCATTGTACCACATGCTCAAGATCGGAGGAGAGAGAATCAGAACTTGGTCGTTTACGGCCTTTGTTGTGTTGCCATAGAGGGTAGTGTCGTCAGCTCGCTCTATATTTACCTTAACTAATATTTACATATTAATAGTGTTTATTTTAAAATAGATTTTATATTGAACGATTTCTTATATAATAATATTTCACAAAAAACAAATAACATATTTTTATTGCCTACACCGAAGTATTTCCTTAATAAAAAACTCTCGCTTTGATTTAGTGGCGTGATCCCTCAACGTTGGAGATCTAAGAAGGGTCAGTGTGCTAACATGATGATGCTAATTTAAGTTTTTTTTTGCAGATTGTTCATCCTCAACTTTCATAATTGTTGTTCCACCCCATTTCGCCCGACTATTCATCTGGCCTTCTTCAGGTTGTTAACCGCGACGGGATAGGAATGCTTAGTTGCATAACTGTATTCTAAGTAATTACTGCCTTTCATATTTGTTGTTGTTTCACCACGTTTTGGCCAACAAATCCTCTGGCCTGCTTTGAGTAGGATTGAAACCGCTATCCTCAGACATTGCTCACCTACGACCGTAAAATAACTCGGAGCAAAACCAGAGGAATAATACTTGGCTGTAACGTGGTAAATCAACAGCAATTACGGAGATGAAAATAACAGTCTGCAAATAAACAAGTAAATAAATATATAACTATACAAATTACTCCTCTCAAAAGGATTTCAAAAAATTATATATAATTAAAAATAATACATTATTAAAAATAATACATGATTACAAATAATACACGATTAAAATAATATATGATTAAACATAATGTATGATTAAAAATAATACATGATTAAAAATAATATATGATTAAAAATAATACATCATTAAAAATAATACATAATTAAAAATAATACATCATTACAAATAATGCATGATTAAAAATAATACATCATTAAAAATACATGATTAAAAAATACATGATTAAAAATAATACATCATTAAAATAATAAATGATTAAAAATGATACATGATTAAAAATAATATATCATTAAAAATCATACATGAGTAAAAATAATACATCATAAAATAATACATGATTAAAAATAATACATGATTAAAAATAATAAATGATTAAAAATAAAACACGATTATGCTTTATATTAATTTTTAATATTCAAGTAACAAAAAAGCCAGACTCTTTCAAATGGGGGTAAAGGTTCTTTGTATAAAAGTAGACTTGACTGAAGTTAACACTGACGACCTTTCTGCCATCATCAATGGCAGATATAATTTATCCTATTTTTTATTTTGCAATTTCTTTTTATATTACGTCATGTTTTTGTCTTGTCTTTCGTTTCAATTCATCCTTTAATAGTTTGTGCCTTTGTTTGTGCTTATTGTCTGTGGTACGTCTTTAATTCTGGGATGGTACAGTTGTTCTGTGAATGAACT
The DNA here is from genome assembly GCF_053919585.1 of Euprymna scolopes. Lineage (NCBI taxonomy): Eukaryota > Metazoa > Mollusca > Cephalopoda > Sepiida > Sepiolidae > Euprymna > Euprymna scolopes. The sequence goes on along the minus strand of NC_136505.1, from coordinate 36,359,029 downwards.
GAAGATTAGACAGAGGATAATCAATAGATTCTTTTATTGGCGAAGCTACCAGCAGAAACAGTGGTTGGCACTCAACTGCTGTCGACTAGTTATTTCTTTTTTTTCTTTCCTTTTTGTGCTTCGCCATTTATTCTTGAAATTCAATAGTCTCGCTTCTGTCAGAATAGATGATAAAATATATCCCACTGCACAGTCTGCATTTTTTTTGTAAATGATGACAAAAGTAAAATCTGTTTTTTTTTCTTTCTCTTTCCGCAACATCTGTTTGGGACATAGCAAACTATTTTGCGTATTTAAAAAAAATGGTTGTGTGGCCTTGATTAAAGTTGGTTGCAAAAGCGTAGGAGAGCTCATAGCAGCGACAGGAATAGAGATTTGTGTATTAGTTTATTTAGTAATCAACTGCTTTTTTACGAACTTGTTTTCTGTCATAAAATAGGACATATAGCCAGGTTCTAAAAAAGAAGCTCTGTTCATTAAATTTTCGTTTAGCTTTATGAACAGATAGAGAGTGAGGGAAATAGATGACAGTTGGAGCTAGACAAGTGTTTGTTATGAAAATTGTACAGGCGATACATAGATTGAAGCTCAGTCGAACACGTATCATAAAAGTAACAAGAGCTGAAATAGAGTCGCCATGTGTCTTCTATGAAAGGGAAAAAGAGGGAGACAAAAATGTTCTCGCCCACACCATTTCAAAGACTGTCACGGACAAGTTATTGTGTCCCAGGTAACTTAAAATATTACCCGAAAAAAAAACTAGATTAAAACTAAAATAAAATGTTGAATTGGATTGCGAAAGGTAAAACGTAGCATTCAATAAAACCACAAGCAGGATTCAAAGCTGAAATAATTAATCTGAAACATCTTATCTTCTTCCCACAGAAGGATGATGCAACAAAGTGGGATGTAAGAAACCAGCGCCTTGGAGGAAAATTATTCTTGAATGTCATAAAATCCTGGGAAGGCCTAACAGCATTTCTTATCAGGTCCTACTGAGGCGATTAGCAATATTAAGAAGGAAAGCTTGAGAGAGTGGAACTCTTAGGAATGCACACGGCACCAAATCATATATCCCAGCCAACAGAGAACAACACATCACAACAGCGGCTTAACGTCTGATGACTATGAAGCTGAGATAAAATTTATTGAATGTTATGTGTGATTTATAGCATTCTAGCACGGATACACTAGGTGTGTGTTTTTTCTTAATTTTTACACCATTATCGAGGCACGGAAGCCATTCGGGGATAAGATTTATGAGTGTAGAGAAATCAATGAGATTATAGGGTAGGAATTGTAGTGAAAATGTTGTAAATTGGATTACTTAGGGGGGCGGTTCTTGTGTGAGGAAGAGTTTGCAACGAAGAGAAAATGGCACCCCCCACTAAGCTACGAAGTCTATTTTGAACTCTGTCAAGGCAGCATGAACTGATTCTTGAAGACCCTGCCAAGATGTGCCAACAATACTCCATCTTTTGACGTACCTGGCTTTTATATAGGTAGAGAATTGCGTTAGGAGTGAGATATTTACTGGAGCGATAGAAGGATGTTGCTATTTTTCCAGCGACCTTGGCAACAGATTTGATGTATATGTTCCATTTCAAATCAGGAGTAAATGTCAAGCCCAGAAGCTTGTTAAAAGATAGAGCCTCCCCAAATTAAGAACCATTAATTTCAGTTAATGCCAGATGGAGATCGGAGCGGTGATGATGTAAAGATGAGAGCTCGATTTTAGGTGTTAATATATATATATATATATATATATATATATTTATATATTATCACTTTGTTGATTTAGATTGCCGTATATATACGAGCTACATCAAAATACTATATCTCTAGGAGCAAAGGATAATTGAGCAATTTTCTTTCATAGCTTTAGTTTCATTTTCATTTAATAAAAATACGATTTAGAATGAAACCTTTTTTCCTGAAAGCAATTCATCCGAAATATTGATAACAGTTTATCATCACTTACTCAGAAATCTGTAAAATTTACATTAGTTTTACATAAACAAGACATGTTGAAACTTCGACATAAACAGCAACTATTGCGACTGTATCTGCTGGGAACTATGTGAGATTAGCAAGATGTATATTACAATTAAATTTAAACTTTCGACTTTTAGTACGGTTAGGCCAACATGAAACGTGAGCCTTCCAATGTATAGCAATATCAGGAACATAATTAATAGCATAGAAGGTTACAAACATATAGGAACATCTACAGTAAACGGGGGTGGCTTTTCTGCTAGATAGGGGTACACGTACAATGGGTTCGTCATAACACATTTCATTAAAGTATTTATAAAACAGAAATAAGGTTTGAATAGTTCGTCTATGGAATAGAAAATGGAGTTTGGTTGATCGTGCGGGACTTTATAGATTGTAAATAGTTTTTGATCTTGTCTAAGAGGAGGATCCACCATTCCAGATGTGGCAACTATATCCATGCATTGGTGGGCGATTGCTTTGTTGAGATACACGATGTTCCCATCTGTTAATATTGTTTTTGCAAGTTGATGGGAAATACAGAAAAACATGTAAAATATAAATGTAAAATTTATTGCACAAATAACTTCCCAAAAATGGCAGTTGAATGTAATTATTTCCGCATTTAATTTTACATTCCATTTACGTAGGCCTTGTCGGTGGAGCATTAGAATACGCCGACTGCCCCCTGCAGAGGGTAAATGTCCTGGATATGACCTTAAACTATATCCAGTAGTGAGGGCCCAGGCTTGTGGGCTTTGGGGAGTGTGGAGCCACCCTTTAATTACAATTGCTCCCAGGTCCACTCTGACCCGGAGTGGTGGTACCTGTTAGGGTCCCAACTATGGGTTAAATAGAAACCGACGTTAAAACAACAAATATATTCTATTAAAAATTTTTTTTTCTTCAAAATCTTTGGATTCTGCATTAAATGACCCGAAAAGGGTTGATATGCCGTAAAACAAAAACAACCAACCAACCAAATCCATTTACGTAATATTCAATTTCATTTGGAATATATCACATTCTTGGACTATCTAACACTTTTACTTTTATTAGGTTATGCCACTTTATAAGCCTTTATTCATCAAAGCTGTAATTAATTTGGAGTGTTCTCTGGACATGTTGTACTTTCTGCATTTTATCGGTTTCACACAAATACGATTTCTTTTCAAAATATATAATTTAAATTTTATTATCCATTAACTCGCAAAATTTAGAGACTGTCTATGAATATTATTTTCTTCTGATTATATGAGTCATTAATTGATACTTTATGAAATAAGGAACATTCTTAATTTTTTACTTGTACTCCTTGCCGAAAAATAAATGTGTAACTTTTAATTCACAAAATTGAAATCGTATCTGCTGATATTACTGCTCTCTCTTTAATATTGAGCTTTTTAATCTGGTTATGATTGACATATAAATTTTAATAGTTATACTTGCGTTGTTTGAAAAAATTATTCTGAAACTTAAATTCACTTTACTTTGAGATATATATATATATATATATATATACATATATATATATATATATATATATATATATATATATTACAAACGGATACGATACATAGGAAGGACTATTTTATTCAATGGTATGACTATATTCTGGATATAATCGACACTAAATTCTATAAGACAGCAGTGAACGATATAAAAAAGAAACCTAAAAAATGTTTGTGTAGTTTTGTATGAAAATAATGTTTTGATGATGTAAATTTACCTAAAATATTTAATAAACAAAAAAAACTATAAAATTACTACCAAATGAGTTACAGACAACAGATCAAAATCCAATAGTTACATATAAACTAGGACCAACAATACGCAATAAGATTTTTAATTATAAGAAAACGGTAGAACATATAAATATGAATGATAATATTATAAATATTCCCGAAGGTGAATGTAATTCCTCCCCTTTCTGTAATAATGAGAGAAAAGATGTAATTACAGGAGATTTAAAGATAGTAAATAATCCTAAATTAATAAAACTACTTAGTAAGGGTCAAAATTATAGAGAACCTAAATGCCTAAATTACACTAAATGCGTTAAGGAAGTAAGTAAAGCACTAGAAGGTTTTATTATGTCTATGGTAAATAAATATAAATTACGTCTACGTTTGATGCATGGAAAAATAGTATACTTGAATGCGTAAATGAAAAGGTTAAACATATAAAACAATTTAAACACCCTAGAAAAACCAATCGTCTTTTAAAAATTCAGAAATACGGGAGGAACTTAAAATACTTCAAGAAAAGTTTGTAATAGTTCCGATTGATAAAACGTCAAACAATATAGCTTTTATATGTAAAAAAATATTATATACAACGTTTATTGATAGAAGTAGGACTCATAGGAAACGTTTTGGATACTTATAAAGTAAGTAATAGTAATTTAGATAGCATTATTTTGAATAATAATATTATTAGTGAAAAAGTAGGATTAAAGTTAGAAGTAAAACACAAAAATCTTCCATGTATGTATTCAATACCTAAAATGCATAAAAATCACGTTAGTGCTAGATTTATTGTAGGTTCAAAGACGTGCGTCACTAAACCTTTAAGTAAATCTATATAAAAAATATTTAAATTAATTATAAATCAAATAAATAATTTTCACCTGAAAAGTAAATTCTATAGTAATATAAATTTATTTTGGGTAGTTAATAATACCCAACGAGTGAAAGAAAAATTAGATAAAATAAATTTCAGAATAAAAGCAAAATCTATAGCTACTTATGATTTTAGTACGCTATATACTAAAATTCCGCACGAAAAACTTATAAAAGAATTAAATGATACTGTAGATTTAGCTTTTGAAGGTGGAAAAGGTAAATATATAGACTTTTCAAACTCTAAATGTTTCTGGTGTAAAAATAAAAATATCAAAACTAATGTTTCTAAAGGTATATTAAAAAATACTTGGAAGTCATCTTATTAAAGAATGCTATTTTCAAGTATGAAATAAAATATTACTCCAAACGATAGGTGTCCCAATGGGATTGGATCCTCCACCATTTTGGGCAAATTTGTATTTACATAGACTCGAGTATATATATATATATATATATATATATATATATATATATATATATATATATGTGTGTGTGTGTGTGTGTGTGTGTGTGTGTGTTATCACTATTAAAAACAGATATATCTAAAACATATAACTTCCATGGGTGTAGAAGATTTATAGATGACCTTATATGTATAAGCGATAATGATGAATTCGAAAAAAAATAAACATCTTATATATCCAAACGAATTAAAATTGAATTGTGAACATAGAGGACAACAGGCTACATTTCTGGATTTAGATATAAAAATTGAGGATGGAATTTTTCTTTATAAAATATTTGATAAAAGAAACGCTTTCCCCTTTAAAATTGTACGTATGCCCCATAAAGATAGCACCTGCCCTGTTTTTTTATGGTTTATGGAACCATTATCTCAGAGTTTTTTTGAGAATAGCTCGCATTACTTTAAAATTAACAGAATTTATACCACCAGTTTCAAGCTTAGTAATAAGGATGATAAAACAAGGTCGAGATAAAACTAAAATATTTAAACAGTTAAATAAAGAATTTGTTCGTTATCCTGATGCTTTTGAATCGTTTAAGATAAACCAGTCTATATTAATAAAGGAAATCCAAAACTATATTAGCAATGTATAAAATGTATTTATAATTACATATAATAAATTTATATATTAAAAAAATGTATATATGTAAACATATTTTTGACCTTTATATATCTAATTTTAAATAAATAAGGATGCAAATATACTGAATACTAATCATAGTGGGAGTGATAAGTAGTTAAATGGATTAATCCTAATCTTATAAATACAAGAATGATATATTAAAAAATTAAAAAAATGTATCCATTTTAAGTGTGGAAATTGATGAATCGCACAGGTAAGAAATTCATTTTTATAGTATGAAAAGGTTACTTATTGCAATTAAGAATAGGAAATTGGATCTAATGTGTGTAACATGTCTTCTTCCTAAGATTAAGGGTAGTGGTGTTTGATCAACACTAATGGGGAGCCATGATGTAATATACTGTTTTGTTTTTAAATCCCCGAAACAGTGTTTCATGGTAAACAACTGTTGATCCCTTGAAAAATAAATTATTGGTATTATAGTAAATTCGAGAGCGAGTTGATGCAGTGATTGCAGGTGATTAAATGACTTACTGACTAGATGGTTTTCTAACGAATGATAAAAAATATTTTTGTATAGTTTTAAAGGTTAAAAACTTCAAAGACTATATATATATATATATATATATATATATATATATATAAAAAGCTGAATGTCCGTGTGTATGTGTGTGTGTGTCTGGTCACGAATAGGTTCCTATATGGTGGACTATGTAAAAAAGCTGATTACATATAATGATAGAGGATGTATCGATACATAGGAATAGGTATGTTTGATCTGAGAGAACGGTGATTCATTAAAATTGTGGGGTCTGCATTCGCGCCTGGTCCACAAAGTATGGAAATAAAAAAATGTTAAAATTAAAAAAAAACGTTTACAAGTGGTTTTGATATAAATGTACATAAGAATACGTTGATAAGTATGTTTTAACATTAATAGGGATGGTATAATAACATTGTGGGGTCTGTGTTCGCGCCTGGACTCCATAGAATGGAAATAGGCACACACTTTAATAAAGACTTTTCATATCTATCTGCGTAAGTATACTTTGATAATTATGTTTCAGTTTGAGGAAATATGGTATAATAAAATTATGGGGTATTCGTTCGCACCTAACCTCCATAGAATTGAAATATTTCACAAAATTTAACAAGGTTTTTTTTATATTGATCCACATAATATTGCGATAAGTGTTTAAGTGTGAACAGGTATGGTATAATGAATTATGGGGTTTATCTATTTTATTTTTACTTTCATCATATTTTGCTTTGGTTTTGATACCTCCAAATTCGAAGCTATCTCTTTACAACCCTTCCTTTTCATAACCTATCATATTTTCATAAATCAGAGTCCATTTTCTGTAGACTGTTTTTGAACGCAGTCAACAACGGGTACTTTTGCTTATATATATATATATATATATATATATATATATATATATATATATATATATTTGATCATAGCCTATATGTTTATGACGTATGAGTTTACATAGCATTTATTACATCAATCCTTAAATTTATGACTCCTAGTTTTATAGCTTACGTATATACGCTCTGTGAAATCATAGCTTACATATACTTGTACAGATCTATGAGCTACAATATCTTTATATTTGGATCTATAATCTCTAGCTTCATGATATATTGGCTTATCAACTACATATTTTATGACCTACAACATTAAGTTAAATTGATTTATAATATAAAATATAAAATATATGGCTACCTATTTATGAAGTATACAGAGTAACCCCCCCCCCAAAAAAAAGAAAACAAAAGCTAAATGGAGGTCATCTACAACATATGCTGTAGAACGGAGAAAACAAAGGCCAAATACCCTAGTATTTTGATGTGATGTTTTGAATATAATAAACTACTTATGACCAAAGTATCATTTCATTCGGACAAAACACTAAGAAACGGGGTCTAATTAGAATTGGGACCGTTTTTTTTTTGTCACCCTGTAGATTCAGAACTTACTGAATTATGATCTAGTGATTTATGAACTGCATATTTCTGACCAACCTGTTAAGTATCTTTTGATTTGTGACGTAAACATATATATATGAGCTAGAGATTTGATTTTTATAGAGCAATGAGGAAGAACTTATTTAATAATTAATGATATTACTGATGTATCACTTAGATATTAATGACTGAATAAGTTATGACCGAAGAGTTTAAGATCTACAGATCTAATACTTGGGACTATTTGCTATAATGTAACTGACAATGTTAAAACACATATATAGCATTTCTGTTGCTTAATTAGAAGCGATGTCAGTTCAGATTAATTCTGACATAAGGAGTCTCTTCTCATTTAATTATACACTTAATGTCGGAGTTAAGTGCAGATGAATTGCCAGTCAGTGAATAGCACGAGCACTTCAACACTTTAGAAGGATTCATTTATTTCCAAATTCCATCAGTTTTAAGCAAACTCATCTTGAAATGAAATTTGTGAGCCATCTAATCGAGTTAACCCATCTACAGAATTTGTCGCTCGAATATATTTCATTATTCGACGAAGAAAATTTTCCTCCTTATTGTAATACTTGCTTTTGAAACGGAATACAATTAATCACTTGGACAACAGAAAGAAAAATGCAAATAAAACTCTCATAAGAATGGAATTGCAATCCATATTCCGGAGAAACTTTGATTAAAACAACCCGTAGCATGTGATTTCTTCGATTTGTGAGCCGTGACCATATCGATGCCAATGATTTTACCAGAATTAAATTTGGGAAAATGAATGCAATTTATACTGTGTATAATTTGTAATTTCGAATGTATTTTTTCGTGTATAATTTGTTATTTCGAATATTTTTCGTGTATAATTAGTAATTTCGAACGAATTTTTTATATCATAATTAATAATGTCGAATGCATTTTTCGTGTATAATTAGAAATTCTGAATGTATTTTTTCGTGTATTAGTAATTTCAAATATATTTTTTGTGTATAATTACCAAGGTCGAATATATGTTTTCTGTGTATAATTATTAATGTCGATTGCATTTCGTTCTTGTATAAGTAATTTCGAATGTATTTACCTACGTATAATTAGTAATTTCGAATAATTTTTCGTGTACGGTTAGTATTTTCGTGTACGGTTAGTATTTTCGACTGTATTTTTCTGTTCGTTTATAATTAGTAATTTCAAATGTACTTTTGTGTTAAATATTGCTTTTCTGGGTGAGCAAATAAATACAAATAAATGTTTTTTATTATTTGTACTTACATTGTTTACAGTCTCTTTAATTGTAACATTAGTTAACTAATAAGCTAAACTACATTTTTTTTATTTTTCTGTAAATGTTTATTTACATTAATTTGGAATTGCGATTTTAAAATGTTATAACGATTTAATTTACAACTTAGAAATAATGATATGTAAAAAAAATCGGGTGATGATCTTAGTAACATACACTAATGACGTCATTAATACACATAGCGCTACGATCATCACCTGATGCGTTTACATTAGCTATACTGTTTATCTAACCAATCTTAAATTGCACGGTTTTTAACATTTTAAAGTTATTATAAATAAATATTCAATTATAAAATACCTATTTTAGGTGACATTCGATTTAAACTTACGAAACATAACAATAATAATCGGTCAGGATTATCTGGCATTGCCTTGCCGCGCTAATATATAATATTATGTTATTAATGTAAACATGGTTTTATTCCTTGAAAGAAACTCTAGGATCAAAAACAATATCAGCCTTGCATTGCGAATCACGTGACTGATAGGAACATGCTTTTATTCGTAGATAGTGTCAAATCAGTACATTTGCACGTGAGTAATCACTATAGAAAAAGACGACACTCATGAGTATCTGCAAAACATATTTCACTATAGTCTATTATGTTATTTCCATGAAGATGATGTATGCCGTTCATCTTAGGCAGATGAAATCGGCTACTCCCAAAGGAGAACGTTTCATAGGAATATGAAGTTCAAAAGTGGTCCCCAGTTGCATGGATATCTCAGACAATACATACGACGACTTTAGTTTTTTGGTTGTTTTTTTGCCGTTCTTCCAAGGAGATGTCGACGTTATCTTACATACCGCGCCTGGTAACCCCAAATGATTACTTATCTAACTCAAGCTGAACGTAATTAACAATGATATATAATTGATAAAATCGACTTTGTTTTCGAAATCAGGACCATAAAATTCTTTGAAAAGGCTTATGGGATAATTGTATGGTTGTACTTTAGATATGATCCCCTCCTTTGAGAGCAGGTTTTAATATATTAGATATAAGATACTATATAAAGTCTGAGGTTTTTCTTACAGGGAAATTCCGAGTGGTCAGAGTTGAAGAACTTTTAAACAAAACGATAAGATGTGTCATAAACTGTATCCAAATTTCATCCATTCAATTATTTTAATTCCTCTCAAAATATTAATCATTATACAAGTTCCAATGTACTCATCTTTTTAGGCCTTAGTGTAAAGTAGATTTTAACCTTCATAAATTGTGAGTCATGAGTAAAACTTTGAAAAAAGTAGCAAAGGAAGTAACACCCTGGTAATATGTTACACAAACAGAAAGTATTTACACAGGAAACTATGTTCATCGAAATGTTATTCCTGTACTTTTATCGAAGGTAGAGGGACCAGGGGCTTTCTATATATTTAAGCATTTTCCGGGTCTTGCCAGTCGCCGGTGGAACCCCTACAAAATAAATGCCAATGAGGCTGTAAACGTAAAACTGAGTTCGTTTCTAATCATTCACCGATGAGAAGGGGGTAAATATTTTATTTTTCAGTCGAATAATCATGACGATAATAATAAAGTCCATCCCTGCCCCCCCACTTGCCCAAACATTCAGACGCAAATTATATTTAAGCAGATCACGTGATTGGCCACATATTACAATCGGCTGATCGATAATTATCGATTAGAAATATGGGAACAAAATTATAAAACAGTGAAAGCTTTTATCTTAGAACAGGAAAAAAGATGTTCCTTAATTTATAAAAAAACAAACATAATAATATAATTAGTGCTCTATTCTTGGCCACTCAAAGTTCGGGAAAACTTACTTCGACAATGCCTGTCTACAAAATGGTGTGCCCACATTTTCGAACAAAGAAAATCTTCCATAATCGATAGTAGAAACATAATGGAAATTGAATGATTCACTGTAAACAGAGTACACGTTTTTTGTATAGTGGCAAAGAATCTCGGCGTTACGTGGGAGTAATAATTTAAAACGTGAGAGAGTGTTTGCTACTCTCTATCACATATTGCGTTAGATCTATGGCTTTAGGATCTTATTTCCGAATATCTAATTTTACTCATTTCCTTTCCAATCGGGATTGTTATCAGGCTGTTTAAAGGTACAGATTTCCTGTTGTAAAACATATTAGTTATTGACACAACTACTTTTTTTTTGTAATTCCTTTTCAAACATCGGTTATGTCTACTAAAATAAGTAACAAACACTAAACATGTTTTTTGTTTTGTTTTTTCTTTTTTTACAAAACAACCAAACGAAAAGTTGTGAATAAACATTTGAATATATATCAAAACTTGAAGCATATATGCATTTTTCAAAATTTCTGCGTTCGACATAAAATAACCCGAAAAGAGTTGAAATGCCGTAATAACAAAAGAAACCAAACTGACCCTATCGATTAAATATTTGAAAATAAAACATAACTTCAAGCATGAAAAACTTTCAAAAACTGGGTTCAGCCTTAAATAATCTGAAAAGATTAAAACACGTTAGAAAATAAGAAAACCAAATTCCATGAATTAATACACATCATAACGATAGAAGTGTCGCTCTAGAAAAGACGACACAGTTCCATTTCCGTTTTGAGAAACATTTTCTTTGTTGTTGTTTTTGTTGTTGTTGTTGTTGTTGTTGTTGAGGATAATCTACTAGTTGGCCGGTTGTGGACAAATCCCAAGTGTGATAAGAGCCTTTTATCATGGACTGAAAGTGACACAATGTTCAAGAAGCGAGATCAGAGATGTGCCGCTGTAAAACTCATGCTTTTTACCGATCCAATTGTAACAGCAGAACCATTGCCAAATACGTCAAATTGTATCGCCTGATAGCCACGGATAACAGAGTCATGCCTAGAATGATGAAAACAAAGTTTCCAGCCACGATTATGGTGTTTGTTGTGGTTTCAAGTGAGGGTCACATAATGCCACCTCAACTCTTCTTAGTGGGTTTGAAAGTCAAAACTATAGTGTACCTTGATGTGCTGGAGAGTATGTTGAACTCCTGGTTCAGTCAAGTGGCCGCTGGTAGACCCTGGGCGTGGCAGCAGGCCCAACGATGACCCACAAGTCAAACAGACCCAGGCTTAGCTTCATAATTCTCCTCCCAATCTCTCGACCTGAGCCTGTTAGACTACACCAATTGGTAATACATCGAGGATATCAACATAACCTCCCACAATACCAAAGCCAGTCCGATTGCGGCCAGCCGCTGAGTAGTCGCCGAGTTCCCGCCTACTCTCGTAGCAAAGATATGTTCCCAGTTCCGGACCCGTATCGAGGCGCTAATTGAGGCTGAAGGCTTCTCCATCTAATTGGTGTCAGCTCTACTACATAATCAAGAGCCTGAATCGATTTTTCTTAAATAAAAGTTTTATGTAAAGCAGTGGTGTTTTTAGGGCTAAGATTTTATAGTTTCACCTCGTATTTGAAGAGATTCTAAAGAATTTGAAGACTAAAAACTTCTGAAATAATCGAAGTCGACATTTATTAAACGTAAAAGGGGCGATATGCCGTAAGACAAAACAACTAAAGCAAAATATTAATAAATATTTGAGGATATGAGGGACTTGAACCAAAATAAAAACTTCTCCTAATATTACGGGGTTCCGCATTAAATCACCTGAGAATGGTTGATATGCCGTAAAAGGAAATAACCAACCCAAATATTTTTTAAATAAAAAGAAATAAAAAATTCTATTATCTTCGTTTATATAAATTAAAGAATGCGTATATCTGATATATTTGCATATATATATATATATATATATATATATATATATATATATATATATATATATTCAATTAATAAACTTAATAACTGATCATAAAAATTTTGCAACACAAATGATAAGCTTAGATTAATAGCGTGAACTATATTTTGTTTAAATTAGGTTCATGCAAAATGAGCAGAGAGGTTCAAGCTCTTCGTGAAATTTTAAATACCTCCGAAATATTAATAGTAGCTGTTGCCAAACGCGCTTCTGTCATATCATAGAACGTATTGTTGATTTTATATGCCGTGTCTTTCTGCTTGTGTGGTAATAAAACTTATCAAATGCATTTATGACTAGTAGGCTTTATAAGACTTAACATTGGTCAAAATCGCCTGTTCGTTCTTTTATCGGATTTTTTTTTAATAATCGATTATCGGTACATTGAAAACATTCCAATACAAAACCCACATAATAACACTAAAATTTCAACAAATCGGTCCAGCCATTAAGGAGTCCATAGGGAACGAACTCACATACACGTCCCCAAAAAGTTCCTTTTAGATAATAGCAAATAGATAGTGCGATACATATAGTCCAATTTCCTTTATTGGCTTTATTTATCTGTATATATTTCTAAGGGGATCTCGTTCGAAATATTCGTCGACTATTCGCATAAACTAAGGGTAAAGCCAACTGAAAACTAATTTTGCAGTATATATTTGGATTTTAAAGCCAAATGTAATACAGAGAAAGGATATTGGCAAGATATCTATCATCTCCAACTCAGATTATCATATGTTCAGATTAATTAGAGCATACGCACATATTTATAACCTTTTGCTTTTCTCTCAACCATGCTTCTTGGTTAATTACCGTCTATTCATTCCTTTCCTTTTTTATTTGCCATGCGGTTATCGTCTCAGGTGCCCCGTCTCTTACGCTCTCTACGACGGTTTTAAATGAGCTCAGAACTACATATCTTTACCAGTTTATAGATTTAGATCGAATTGCTATATATGCGTATATATGCACAAGCGTATATACAACGCAAACTTACACTTAAATATAAATCAATCGTTCTCTTTTTCTCGTCTTCCTCTCTCTCTCTTTCTCTCTCTCTCTTTCTCTCTCTCTCTCTTTCTCTCTCTCTCTATATATATATGTAATTATTTACGAGAGTATAGAGAGTTCTGGTAGAGGTAGCACCTTTCGATTCCTAGCTGCTGTGTCCAGAAGGGCGGACAGGGGTCACTGGTCCTCACGTATCTCCTAAATCTCTCACATATTAGCTTCAGGAGATATACCCTGAGTACTGGCCTCAGCAAGATTGCAAAAGCTTGTGAGGGGACGGTACTGATGAAGCACCGTAAGGCAGAGAGTTCACCAGACTTGACTAACGGCCAGGTCTGAACCCTGTTTAGAGTAACTTCCATGCATCCATGATAAGGGCGAACCAACAAGGAGGAGGACTTCGGCCGTGCATCTCGGAGTGGAGCCACGTAGGCGGTTTGCTGACATATCGTCACCGTTCGGCAACTCCTGTATCCCTACCTGGCCCCACGCTGTCTCGACCCTGTCTTGCCGCTGGACCAGGCTGGTTTGCGACGAGAGATTGAGGCTGGCTCTGCGCAAACCAGCTTCACTTAAAACGAACACTCAGCGCATGTCATCTATCATCCCCCCTCACCTCCTTCAAGTCCTGTGGATTTTGGCGAGCGACAAAGCGATATGTGTTGCCACACTGGAAGCCGTAGCCGCAAACCTGAACACAGGCGGCCCAGGCAATAGTCACTCTCCACTAACGGCAGCCGTCTGAGTGTCTGAGCAGCCCTATTTAGGACAGCACTGCTCACCCCCGTGGCATGGGGCACGGACTAGAAAAGGTGTCCCATTCATTGCCCGCTCCACTATATCCTGGCTGGCTTACCGCAGTCAGTGGGGGCTCTAATAATATGGTCGAAATAAAGAAAACAATACCTATCAAGATTGCGACATGGAATGTTCGTACACTCTTGGAAAAAAAATAAACTAGACAGACAACAAAAACGCACTGCTCACATTTAAGGCGAACTCGGCAAGTACAATATTGACATTGCTGCTCTAAGTGAAACAAGACTGGCAGGTGAAGGTGAAATTAATTAAAGAGGTCAGGGCTACACCTTCTTTTGGAGTGGCAGAGAACCTGAGGATAGGCGTTGGGCAGGAGTTGGTTTTGCGGTGAAAAATGCGCTTGTGAGTAAACAGGCTGGACCTCCAAAAGGGGTGAATGACCGTCTAATGACACGGAGACCCCCTCTCTCGAATTGAAAGAAGTTTGCTATACTTGTCAGTGCATACGTTCTTATGATGACAAACACTGATGACAGCAAGGACAATACTTACGAAGATATGAATAACATCATACGTGCAAGACCAAATCCAGACAAACTCATCATACTTGTTCATTTTAATGCAAGAGTAGGATGTGACAGTGTTGCCTGTGAAGGTGTTATAGAAACACATGGTATTGGAAAATGTAATAGCAATGGTCTTCTTCTTCTTCAGACCTACTCTGAAAATGACCTGCTGATAACAAACACTGTTTCACCTTCCTATTCGCAAAAAGGGCATCGTGGGTGCACCTTCGCTCAAAGCAGACATTTAATTTATTATATAGTTATCAGAAAACGGGACAGACGGAATATATATAATATTATTAGGGGCATGCGTGAAGCTGAGTGCTGGACAGACCACCGTCTTATAGTGGTTAAGCTTAATCTGTATATCCAACAAAAGGGAAAACCTCAAGGAAAGAGAGCTCCAAAACGATTTCATATCAACAAGTTGAAAATAAAAACTATCCAGAAATCTCTCTCTGAAAATATGTCAGAGCGCCTTAAACCTGCTAGAATAGACAACCGAGATGTGGAAACAGCATGGAAGACAATCAGCGAGACAGTGTACAACACATCCATGGAGTGTCTTGAGCCAGTCTCCTGAAAACACAAGAACTGGTTTGATGAGAACTGCTTGGCGATTACCAAGTTGCAAGAGGAGAAGCATTCTGCATACAAAACCCATATTGAAGATCCACCCTCCAACTAAAGAAGGATACATGGAAGATTTTTCGTAACAACGTTCATTTGAAACTCAGACACATGCGTGATTCTCGGTTATGCAAGAAAGCAGACGAAATTCAAATATATGCAGATAGGAACGACATGAATAATTTCTATGATGGTTTCAAGGAGATTTATAGTCCAACTCCATCCAAATCACCACCTCCCCTCAGTGCAGACGGATCCACTTTCCTCACTGACAATGACGTGATCCAGAGAAGATAGGTGGAGCATTTTAAAAATGTACTAAACCGTCCCTCTACCATCAGTGATGAGGCTATTGACTGCCTCCCCCAGATTATCCTAAACGAGGAATTTAATGAACTACCAACCTTCGAAGGGACTGAGAAAGCAATTCACCTGCTGCTCACTGGGAAAGCACCTGGCTCAGATTTTATCCCAGCTGTGATATATAAAGAGGGCCACAAAACCCTGACTGAAAAAAATCCATTAGCTTTTCCACATCTTTTGGCAGAAGAGGGTACTTCCCCAACACTTCAAAGATGTCCCCATCATACATCTATACACAACTTAAAGTTAACCACCAGGCCTGCAACAACCACCTGGGAATATCCCTGCTATGCATTGCAGGCAAGGTACTGGCCAGAGTAATACTGAACAGCCTCATATTAAATCTGAAAAAAGACCTCTTGCCGGAGAGCAAATGTGGATTCCGTAAGTATCGTGGTACTACTGATATGATGTTTACTGCCAGGCACCTCCAAGAAAAGTGCCAAGAATAAAATGTAGATCTTTACTCCACCTATGTTGATCTGACCAAATCATTTGACAATGTAAGCAGAGAAGGTCTCTGGAGAATAATGGCAAAGTATGGGTGTTCTTGAAAACTCATTGCATTTATACGTCAGTTTCATGATGGAATGATGATTAGAGTGCAAGATTGTGGGGAGACCTCTAACCATTTAGAAGTAAAACAGGGGGGTGTTTTGTGCTCCAACCCTGTTCAGCCTCATGTTGCCTGCGATTCTGACAGACACCTTCGGAGACACTGATGTGGACATTGAACTCAGATACAGATTTGAATGATCAATCCTCAACCTCAGGAGGCTCCAAGCTAAATCTAGGCACTGTAAATGATATTCTGAGATGATACATCAGTCTGCTCCGGGAAAACCATATGTAGAACCTAACATTTAAATCGAGGGACAGAGACTTAATGCAGTTGACAAGTTCACCGATCCTGGCAGTACACTCTTTCGCAATGTAGTCAGTGACGATGAAATCAACACCAGACTCTCTAAAGTAAGCGTTGTGTTTGGCAGACTCCACAAAAATGTATGGGACAGAAGAGGCATAACCTCCATGACAGAGCTCAAAGTCTATAAAGCTGTCATACTCACCACCTTACTCCATGGATGTTAGTCGTAGACCGTCTACCAACGGCACGCTAGAAAATAAAGCACTTCCTTCCAGACTGAGGAAACTATATATATAGGCTAGCAGGATAGGATACCAGACACAAAAGTCCCCACTGGTGATGAACTCCCAAGCACCTCCACTATCCTGATGAACGTTCAGCTTCGCTGGCTGGTCATGTAGCCCGCATATCAGACTACAGACTACCCAAGAAGCTTCTGTTTGCTGAGTTCAAACATGGTAAGCGCTCATATGGCGGCCAAAGAAAACGATTTAAAGACACTCTGACGGCATCACTGAAGGCCTTCAACGTAGATCCGTCATAATAGGAGCATACCGCTTTAGATAGAGCAAGTGGTGGGCTGCTGTTCATAAAAGTGTCTACAGAAAAGCGCAGAAAGGACAGGAAGGACAATGTTTTGAAACCCTAGACATCTGCTATGATTCCCTGTTCCTACTGCAATACAAATTTTCAAGCAAAATTGGGCGTATCAGCCATATCCGTACTCACCGATGATGACTCCACCCTACTCTACAGGATGATCAGATGGTCCTCGTCGTTTTGACGGACAAAGACACACAATTATTTACGATAATAATTATTAAATACCTACAGCCATTAGTGTTTCATCCTTTCTGGAATCATCAGGGTGTCACGATTAACACCGGTCGATAAATTCGAACCCGGCAACAGAAACCATCTATGACTGCATTAGCAATGATCGAATATATTCCGCCACCGTTAACTGCAAGAAATACTATTGAAATTTAAACAATTTTTAATGTTTTCATCGTCTGTTAGAGTGATCTATTTATTATATGATGATCTGCACATATGAGCATAAGTGACCGACTTTATTTAATCTGAAAGTGCTCAACGATCAGAAAGGAGTTTGTTAAAGAGGCCGACATAATTGTTTACTATTATAATTATGAAATTATATATATATATATATATATATATATATATATATATATATATATACGTAGACGCATATATATCCACAAATATACACCATTAAAATACCTAATATTTTATACATATAGATAAGTGTACGTCCGTACAAGCCTATATGCAGTCATGCATACGTATAACTATGCACATTATATATGCAGCTTACGTAGACACATCTATATGCATTATTTTTACTGCTATAATGTTTTATGTGTAATGATATTCATATTAAACACCTTTTTTCTATTAATTCAACGAGAATAAACTGTTGTATTTAGGTCCAGGAATTGCCTTTATTTACAAAAGATCTAGTTAATTTGCATATTCTTTTAAACATTCATTTCAGTTAATTCCTTATTAATTTTTTTCAGGTTTTCTCATGGGATTATCATCTGTAGTTAACTATTATGTGTAATTATCTTCATGCATATATTCCACATGATTTATATTGTGTAATATTTGCGCAAAATAGTTATAATAAACGCAAACCTCTTTCTATATATATATTTACGTATGCCTATATTAATTTGCTTAAAAAATTTACCTTCTAAGCTCCTGTTTCAGATTTTAGTCTACAGACATGAAACTACATATATTGGGAATTTTAACCCACACATAAATTTATATTTGGTTTTTAGCCGGAGAAAATCAGGGCAAAATTATGAAACTAAAAGAAATATAATTTACCAGATGAAGGTCAAACGACGGTATTACGAATATACATACGTAACGTAATAGTTTTCGGTCCATGTATTGATTTTTAGTCTTGCTGCAAATATGTTTTCATGGCGCAGCCATTAACGACAAAGGGAAAAGTAAATCGTAAACTAAACGTTTCGTTTCGATTTCTTGATAGTGGCGCACGAGTAATTATTTAGCTTTTAAAATCATTTCTATATATTAGGCCCAATATAATTTGAAATCTACATTAATCAAAATATCATAAGAAGCGTGTTTTACGACCGGGTTATGCCAGGCGGCATGCTAATAGCGAATAGCACAACGAAGTTCCGACTGTCATATAAGCGGTCGAGTTTCGAGCCTAGCTTGAGGTAGTTGCTTGTCTAGCCGCGATGATTAGCTGGGAAATAGCGAAAACGTACTGCATGTGGATGACTATAATGCTCCCTATATTGGGCTGAGCATATGTGGAAGTGATATACAAATTACCAGTAGCGCATGAAGCGATGCTCTTTGGTATAAACAAATTAAGCTTATATATTTGGACAATCTCAGAACGTTGTTGATTTACTGCCCGCATAGCAGCAGCCGAATAGCGCAACGATTAGAAGCTCCAAATGTCCTATAGACAAATATCTAGTTAAGGACAATAATTTAGACAACAAAAATATTACTGATACGCTCAACGTTAGATACAGAGTTGGAGAACTCCCCAAAAGAAGCCTACATTCTTCTTAAAGACCATAAATCCAATTTTGAAAAAAAAACCCTGGACTAGAATTATAAACTACACTAAGCATTAAACAAGAATAATAAGTAACGGACTACTAGAAAGAATCAATGTACAAATTAAAACCAAATATGAATTAAACCAATGGATTACCACTAACGACACCATTAAATGGTTCAATAATAGCCATAATAAAAAGAAGGCTGCGTTTGTCCAGTTCGATATTGAAAGTTACTATCATTCCATATCAAAAGAACTCTTTGATGAAGTCTTGGATATCGACTCTCACATTTACGAAATAAACATTACTAAAAAAATCTAGGAAAGCATTTTTAATTAGCCAATATACCTAATGGACTAAAAAGAACCAATTTGGATCATTTGATCTTTTAATAAGTATTTAGACTCAGCAGAAGCAACTGATCAAGTTGGTCAATTTATTGTGGACAATCTCACCAAAACTATAAATAACAAAAACATAGGATAATATAGAAACGATGGTATTATTGTAGTTAAAAATTTAAATGGCCCTAGAAAATTTAAATGCCCCTAATAGTGAGAAAAATAATTTTAATAAGGAATTGAATAGAATATGCCTTAAAGTAGATATTTAATCCAACGTAAAAATTGTCAAATTTATGGACATAACGCTCAACGTTTCAAATAGCTCTTATGAACCCTAAGCCAAGGACAACATCTACTCAGTCTATATACACCGATTATCAAACCACACAAAACATGTCATTAAAAATACACCTAAATTTGTTGAATAACGACTTAGCAATTCATCTAAAATTGAAATATTCAACAAACATAAACCATTCTATGAAAATGCTCTTAAGGAAATTGGGCACTCAAATACAGTAATTATGCCATTGAACCTAATTCTTCAACCAATTTTATTAAAGAAAATTAGATCTAGAAAAGTCAGTTGGTTAACTCACTTCAATATAATGGTCAAAACCATATAGGACAAAACATTATTTCAACTAACAAAACACTCACTTCCCACCTAATCACATGCTACCAAAATCTTTAATACAAATTTAGCTACAGTTGTACTGATAACTTAGAAAAGCTAATCAGGAAACATAATAAGAAAATACTTAACAAAGACAAAAATAAAAATAACAGTAACAATAATAATTGTAATTGCATCAACAAATCGGAATGCTCAATTAATCACCATTGTCTACTAATATAGGTAGTGTATGAAGCTGCAATTGCCCCCTCAGAAAATTCAAACGAGAAAAAATACTAAATTTTCCTGGCCGGTATCTATTCCAATGACAGATTTAAAATACATAAATGCTCATTTACAAATGTTAACATCTCTAACAAACCTCTCTACACCAAATATTAATTGGAAAATCCTAAAAAATATAACATATGTAAATCCTTAAATTATTTATGCTTTCTCTGTTTAAACGAAAAACTCTTTATCACCTATTTTAAAGATAAAGATAAAGATAAATTACGAATTAGAAAAAATAAAACTACCATAGACTGACTGTATTACACCTCCCACGCCCTTCGCAATTTTACACCTTTCTGAAAGATTTCACATACAACCTTTATTAAATATGCAAAATAATAAACCCAGTACAAATATCTGTCCATACAATTAATTATAGTAACATCTACTCACCTAAACCCCCATACTTCATTCTTCCTATACCTGATTTTCTTAGCCTTTAGCTCTATTCCACTAAATCTGACAAAATAACCTATATCTCTAATACTATCAACTTAAATTCTACTTAAATTTTACCCACTATACAATTATATGATAACTTGTGTCTATAGTACTTTTTAGTTAAATTTACCCACCCAGTCCAACATAGTCCTCACACACCTTCCCCATCCTCCTTATATATGTATGTGTGTGTGTAAACACGTATGTGTCGTGGTTGGTTAACTTTGTACATGTAACTATATAAGTTTATGTCTGGCTTATGCAAAGAATTGTGTATATTTCGCGTTTTTATATACGCACATAGTATTGAGTTCTTTAGTAAGCCAATCAGCTTATAGTTTCTACCGCGTCCCTTCTAATCAGGCAATGGGCAGGCACTTATATGAAACAGACATTGTTGATCTTAGGTTCAACCCTTCTCTTCCGTGTGCTTTTTTAGCGAGAAGCGTAGATATCTAGTGATATGACCTATTTTAAACCTAGCTATAGTTAAATGTGATTTTTTAAAATATTATTTTAGTTTATACATATATGTGTGTGGTTGATAATTTGTTTATATGTATCTTTATTTTGTTTATTTTCTATTGTTATCGTTAATTTTAAAATTATTTTGCATCGCTATCCTAAAATAAATTTTATTCTGTGTACACAGTTGTTCGCTATTCTCTCCTACAGTTCAATAGATATTTGGGTTCTTTAAAGTATAGGATAGCACTTTTTTCATGAAGGGATACATGGATCGTCTAGGCCTCTACATGTGTTTGCTTGTCTTTCCATTTTCCTTTCGACTACCGGCGAACGTCTGCATTCTTTCAGTTCCCATTTCCTGATTAGGAAGGGCGCGGTGAAAACTAGGAAGCTGATTGGTTGACTAAAAACCTCAGTAGAATGTGCGCATATAAAAACGCTACATAACCACAACTCTTTGCATACGTCTTACGAATCCTAGCGTGGATGAAACGCGGAATATTCTGTGTAACTTAATGGCCATATATTTTTTATAGCTTATTACCTTGCTCTACTAATGTATTTAGCACTTTTGTAGTAAATACTAAAAGTTTACACAGTGGAAACAAATGGACACATGTCTAAGGAAATGGCAGAAACACTAAAGGATGATTTCAAATCTGTAGTGGAATGGGGACAAAAATGGATTGTAACATTGAAGGCTGCCAAGTCTTAGCTTGTTTCCTTCAATACCTATAAGAAACCTTCTTTACCACCAATAGCAATGGTCAAGAATATATTGCCTGAAAGTATTTCCTTTAAATTCCTCAGTCTAATGTTTACAGGGAACATGAACTGGAATAGATACATTGAGAGCATTGCCAAGGCTGCTGCAAGGAAGGTGGGCTCATTCGTGCTAGAAAACTACTTACGCCTCAAAGTATCCTGTAACTCTATAAGGCCACCATTCGCCCATGTATGGAGTACTGTTGTCACATTTGGGTTGGTGCATCTGCTGCTTGTCTCTCACTCCTGGACAGGGTTTAAAAGACAGTCGCCAAACTGATAGGTCCTCGACTGCCATCTAGGCTTAAGTCTCTGTCCCATCAACGAAATGTTGCATCCCTCTTCCTGTTCTACAAATACTTCAATGCTGAATGCTCTGACGAAATACAAGTCATTGTATCTCCTCGACATGACTACCCCAGAAAAAACGGACAAGCCACTAAGTCCCATCCCTTTACAATAGAGATCCCTAGGTGTAAGAAAGTCTTTTAATTCAATAGTTTCTTTCCAAGAATTGCAAGAATTGGACTCCCCTTCCGAAAATATGCAGAAGTTCAAGTGTGATGTGAACAAACTACGGTTACCCATCTCACTCTATAATGCCCCTGCATCTTATGTCCCCGATAGTAGCTCCCAATTTAAAATGGAACTGTGCCTTGTTTCGGGTGAAAATTGATTGATAAAATTTTTTTTATGTGATTAAATGAATAGTCATATATATATATATATATATATATATATATATATATATATATAATGTGAGAGAGCAGAAGAGGGGAAAATAGATGCACCTAAGAAATTCAAACGTTACATTGGGCAAAACGTAAATATAATCCAAATAATGAAAATTATCAATCCGAATCTAAAGTATTTAGAAACATATGCAGTGTACATTGATCGGAATTCGTAGATCGAAAAGAAGCGTATTTATACTATCGACAAACCGAGTACGAGCGCATAGCTATCATGCGATGCTTGAGAATTGGTCGCCTTTAGATGTTCTGTAATTAAATCGGAATTAATTTGTCAACTTAAGTGAGTTAATGTTTGGCATGGTGCAGCAACTCTGATTGGAAAATATGCCACGGTATATGAGCCTGTGTGCCTGTGTGTGTGTAAGAACCGGTGTTGCTTGAACATCTGCCAGTTTTACGACACTCATGTGAATCCGAGCATTGTCACATTCCCAACATTGTCACATCAATGATTTCAGATTTGATCAAAATGATATGAAGCTTTTAATATAAATATCCAATATCTGTAACATATTCTTCATAATCGTGAACATTCCATAATCGTGAACATTCCATTAAGAGAAACCATAGTATTTCTCTATTCGTTTATATATATATATATATATATATATATATATATATATGTGTGTGTGTGTGTGTGTGTGTGTGTGTGTTTGAGTGTGTGTGTATAGACATATAATTATATTGAATTATACATAGAAATATATATATATATATATATATATATATATATACTTATATATACATATATACATATATATGTGTGTGTGCATATATATATTAGTGTTTCATAATCAAGTGGGCAATATATAATATATACATATATACATATATATACACACTATATATAAAATATATAATATAAATAGTATATAATACATATATATGTATAATATACATATATGATAGAAATAGTGTATGATAAAATACATTTAATACATAAAATATATAACATAAATAAAGTAAAATTTATTAAATATATGATAAAATATATTTAATACATAACAATACAATATATATATATATATATTTATATATATATATATATATATAAATATATATATATAAGATAATACAATATATATAATCAATATATTAGTCGAATCTTACGACTGGCAGGAAATATCACGCTTACACTGATGATTGCATAAGAATGAAACACTAGTGGCTGTAGGTATGAAAAGAAAAAATATTATTCATAATTATCAAGCACTTTTAAAAATAATTAAGGATGGCCACTGCCTGCAAGATTACAACAAAAATAGTCAACTAGCGTCTATGCAATGCTCACGACTTCCGCTCGAGCGAACAATCTATATCGTCAAATGTATTCAACCGAATTCGGTTTTTAGTAGTTCTTACTTCCCTCCATTTTCGTTACAATTATTTCTTGGCCTTGGGGTAGAGACGTACCAAATGGAGCAAAAGCTACCTTCGTGGCTGTCTTCGAATCTGATAGCCGACAGGAATTTTCAGCCTCACACTGATGTTTGTGTAAACATGAACATATAGTGTATGTAGACATGAATAATATATATATATATATATATATATATATATATATATATATATGTGTGTGTGGGGGGGGGTCTTCACTTAGTCACACAGAAATACAATTACAAAATACATGTCTGCCCATTCCACTTTTTCTCAGAAATTACTGGACTGATCAGGTTGAAATTTTGTGTGAATATTTATAAGTATACGTCGCAGTGGTCTGAGGTATTCACTCGATGCATATTTATAAAATAAGTGGTTCAGCACAACAATACCACATTTACTCTCAATTTTTTTCTCGAGAAACACTGAGTCGATCTAGTTGTTTGTTTAAATCAACTTTTGCTATGATAATGCGCAGCGAACTGAGTATTATGTATCTTTTTAATGCATATAAAGGAATTACTATGGTTTACCATAGATTAGTTCCCACAATATCACATTTCCCCTACTTTATCAGAAAATACTAGACTGATCTGGCTAAAATAATGTATGAAATGTTATGATAAAGTAAAACCGTCGTAGTATCATACTATCCGATTCATGTAAGGCTAAATTTAGGCCTGTGTAGAAATTAATAGGTATCAGTCCTCAAAATACATTTACTGTGACTTTTACTCAGAAAATACTGGTCCGATGTGGCTAAAATATTGTATAGATTTATTTATAAGTTACAGAAAACTAGGTATTGATATCAATTGAAATAATAATTCCTTATTAATGCGATAATTGTTTACTGTAAAATGAGCACACATTTTACTATGTTAAACTATTTATTTGGTAGAAAGCAGTCTTTCTATATCAATAGGCAATAACTTTTCCCAGTCTTTAACGGGATAATCATGTCTAATTTATGTACTCTTTGTCCTTTTAATTCACACAAAATGGACGGATTTTATAAGTCGCAGCTTTTGTAAATGCTGTCCAATAATTACTTTTTATCCCCTCTATTTGATTCCGTAATTTATATAATGTCCATTCCTTCTTTTTCCTTTTTTTTTTACAGCCTGCCCATCTATTCTTTTCCCTTTTGTCTTTCTCCTTTGATTTTTGGAAGAGAAAACTTTTTTCTTTCTTTTTCTTTTTTCCCCCATGGAGTTCATGCTTTATTTAATTTCTTTTATGGAAAGTTTTAAAAGCTGCTTTATTATAAACATTCAGAAATGACGTCTGTCTGCAGAAAAGTGAGTTAGTGTATAAAATAAACCTTCTGTGCAATAGTTTGGGTTAAAAAAATTACGTACGTAAACAATTTTTTTTCATGTACACGTACGGATATGACGTTTTCCTGCTGAAACCATATCTACGTCTATAAGAAAATCCATACACCATATAATTTTTTTTCTTTGTGTGTATATTGATATTCACATTAAAACCCTTTGTTTCTATTTAAAACATACATCTTTGTTCTTCGACAAAATATCTACCTAACTTTCATATTCTTTTACAAATTCATTTTAATTAATTCCCTGTTAGATTTTTCGGTTTTGTTATGGGATGAACATCTTTAGTTAATTATATCTTTGCAGATATTCTACATTATTTATACTTGCGTAATATTTGCATAAAATGTTTATAGTAAACACAAACATATTTATATTAATATTTATGTATGCGTATATATATTTGTTTGAAATGTTTGCCTACCAAACTCCTGTCATTTTTGGTCTACAGCCATGAAAAATTAATATAAATAATATAATATAAAGCGTATTCGAGCCCATGCGAAACTTTATGTTCGGGTTTACAGCCGGGGGAAATCTGTGCAAAAGTGTGAAAATTAAAGAAATGGAATGTGTTAGTCATATGATATTCATATGAATCTTGTTTTTCTGTAAACGATCTAAGTCGTTCAGGTTTGCATACATTATATTTCAGCATTTTCCGTTCACTATATTGAATTATGAAAGATTGACCGATTGTTTCGTTAATCCCAATTTTGGCATCCCTTTTTCTCATTGCATCCGTTGCTACTAAATCAAATGGTCGTGAGGCGCCAGGAAGATAGTAAAAGAACAGAGTGGCATTCTACCAATAATACTGGAAGTTTGATGGACAATTTTACAACTCAAATACTTGATAGAGGAAACGATATCGAGAAATAAATAGTTTTCGCGAAAACATAATAATTTTTAGGGGTCCTCGAAAGAAGTGTAGAATAGGGGAAAATATAGACGACTTGCCACTCAAATTCCAAAAGTACCAACCATCGTCGCCAATGATAGATTTCCGGTTATTATTGGTATGAAAATATTACTGAGTAAATAATAATGATAATGTTAATAATCATAATAATAATGGTAATAATAATGATGATGATAATAAAAATAATAAGGATAATGATTACAATGATAATGATAATAATGATAATGGCAATATTAATGATAATGATCATAATGATAATGGTAATGATAATTATAATAATAAAAAAATTGATAATGACATTAATAATGATAATAATGATACTGATAATTGTGATGATGATAATAATGATAATGATGATAATAATGATAATGACAATAATAATAATAATAATAATAATAATAATAATAATAATAATAATAATAATAATAATTGGAGTCTGTGCCAAAAGTTCGGAGTACAAGTGACGGGCAAGTTGTACCAGTATCACGCAGAAGCGGTACTGGAAAATGAGTGTTAAGATTTTCTGAGATTTCATGATTCGAGTTATCAAGAGAAAGCTCACAGGGAACCGGATATTGTAGTTGTGAACAAAAAAGCCTAATGAATGCCAAATTATTGACGTTGCTTGCTCAAATGACATTTATGCAGCAGGCAAAAAAAAAAAAAAATGAAAAACTACAGAACTATAAGAAACCGAGGGTGGAGATTGCTAGGTTGTGGAATAAAAAAGAAAAAAAAAGAAAAGAGTAATTATGTCGTACGAACTATAATAGGTGTGAGTAATCCTGAAAAACAGTTGAACACCTCAGAATAAAGTACAACATAACCGTACTCCAGAAGTCAGTTCTGCTTGGCAGAGCAAATATCCTACATCAGGTGCTTTCCATCTAATTGATTATTTGACTATATTTACTAGCCTCGGTGTGAAAAATCCTCTCTTGAGTGAAAATAAAATGTGTGAGACATCACAGCAGTGAAGTTAACGTACATAATAATAATAATAATAATAATAATAATAATAATAATAATAATAATAATAATAATAATATAATAATAACAACTACAATAATAATATTATTAATAGTAATAATAATAATAATAATAATAATAATAATAATAATAATAATATTACTTTATTAAAATCCTACCTGTCCTTGTGCCTAACCTCCTGCAGTAAATAAATACACAATTAAATTCAGTTCAATTAAGGATATTTTCAAGTTTAGATCGTTTTATCAAAATGTTATAACAAAAAACTACGTTTATATCTGAGCTTTACTAAGAACGTATTAAATGCAACAATGTATAAGTTACCCACATTCTCACAGAAAGTTTTATGGATTAAGGGTATGCGTGTAATCCGTCCACATGCTCGTTATAAAGTAGCTTAACATTTAAATTCTCCCTAGTACTAACACTAGGTGTGGCTGTTAGAGCACATCTTTCTGACGACCGGTCTGGCACGCATAAGTTCGAAATAGCATTTTGGTTTGCATGTAACGCTAATGTTTAAATGGTATTTACATTAGTTTGTAATGGTAATAACGTGGAGGTCAGTTACTTTCGTTTCTAACGCTAATGTTTGAAATATCATTTGCATCAGTTTAAAATGCTCGCGTTTGAAATTTTATTTTCATCAGTTTGTAACGATACTCTTATTTGGATTCTTTTGTCCGCTGTTCTTATCTTGAGTGGAATTTTCACAATGTTTTGGTCAGTGTAACCTCTGAACTTATTCCAACTCATGAATACTTCGTTCGAACAGAGAAATTTGGACTGACTTTAAAACAGAAACCTTTATTTACTTTAGAAAGTCACACGCTCTCGTTCCGTCAGCTTAACTGGATAGCGGTCCAAAGTAATTTACAATTGTATTTTTCGATGGCCCACTCTGAGAATTGAACTTTTAACCTTCAGGAGATTATCACTTTTACAATTGATTTTCCAATTACTCCAGCCACTGCGCCACAGGTCCTTCTTTTACATGGAAGCCACCACTTATCAAGGTCCTGAGGCCACTCGGGGATAAGGGTAATTGCGTGTACAGTAATCATTCTGAAAAAGGTCGGAAGTTCAATCGATCGAAACGTTGTGGAAAATATACTCAATATGAAAACAGTAGTCCGAGGAATCCTAATAATACAAACAATCGACCTTATCTAAAAAATTCAGAAGTTTAATATAACGCTAATATTTGCCGAGCCATTTTTATCAGTTGGTTTAAGCTAATTCTCGAGATGCCATTTTCAACGCTAATATATGAAATACCATTTTAACCAGTGAGCAGTTCTAATGTTTGATCATCATTTTGTACCGCAAATGTGATCTTCATTAACAACACTAATGTGTCATATGCCATTTTCACCCGTCTATAGGAATAGTATATTCGTTAGTTTTTACACTAATATCTTAACTAGAATTTTCATCGGTTTAAATATGTCTTAGATAGCTATTTGTTATTTGGTAATGCTGATGTTTGAAATATTCTCATCAAATTGTAAACCTAATGTTTTAAATATCATTGTTATAATTCTTTAACTCTACTCTTTGGAATAGCATTTTCCCAGTTTGTAATGGTAATGCCTGTATTGCATTTGGCTTGTTCTATCGGCATAATGTTTTCATTAAGATGGAATTCTCACTAGCCAATGATGATTCAGACTTCTTTCGACAATAATGACTTTCATTTCCTTATTTTCCTGTTTCTAAAAAGATAGTTAAACACAAGGTGTTTATTTAATGCGGGGAAAATGAAGTCACCTAGAGAATTGGCAGTCTTGAATGAGATCCAATTAGAACACTGGATCAGTTTTAAATAATTTATTTTTCTCTGACCGAGGATGTAATAATAGTATCATAATAGGTACTGCACTTTGCATTATGTTTTTGCAAAGACTAAAAAAGTACCTTTAAGCATATAAGGAATCAATCCATCAAACATGGTGGGAGTAAGTGGTTGGTAATCAGTCTCTTTTTTTTCAAAAACATCTTACAAATGAAAACATAAAAGAGAAAAAATATTTTAATAAATAAAATTATCAGAAATAAAATCATCTTTATCTAGATGAATAAAACCTTAAATACAATAAAATTAGCAAACAAGATTAAAATTGATAATAAAATTTATAGATGTCAATAGCTTTAAAAGAATAAGATATTGCTTCATCATTTTAGCGTTACACCTCAGTTCTTATTGACAAACCTTTCACAAAAACACAAAAAATGCAAATGTTTAAATTTAAAAAAACTGTTTTCTCGGCAACCACGTCTTTGCACTTAATTTGTTCAAATATATATATATGCATAACAAAACTTCTTTAAGCATAAGCGGTAAATGCACAATATGTAAAAATGGCCTCATTTGGATTTCATAAATATGAAAGAGGTTTTTTTCTTAATAGCAAAACGTGTAAAATCACACAAAAATGTTAAAGGTATAAAATATTTATCAATGAGAAAAATAATACAGAATAAGTAATTGAAAAGGAATCCAAACCAAATCCTGACACTAGCAAACTTATAATAATGTTATTGCTATCCTTGTAAATAAAGAACTAAATTAGAATTAAAAAAAAATGTTTGTACGAGGATCTTTCCAAATGTAAAACGTCATATTGTTCTGAACTTAGCTAATTAGAGCCACAAAGACAGCAGATGTAAAAAAAAAAAACGAGCGACATGTGTGCCACAGAATTTCTTTCTTTACACAGTCACCGCCATTCTAAATTCCCCTTTGCCGGGAATTCAAAGATACATACGTGGTTATGACAGTGGTTGCTTTATTAATCTTACACCGTCGATACCTGTAACAAATAAATTAAACTTTCAGTCCAACAGGGTATGGGTTCAGTTATCGAAACAATGCAATTTGAAATCCCCGTCTGCTCCATTAGAGCTGAATAAAAAAATAAAAAGTATTACTTTCGACACCTTTCTCATAGATGCAATTAAGAAAAATATTCACAATTATTCCAATCTATTTCAGGTATTTTGAGAACAGAAAGAAGTTGTGGTTAACACTAGCACTGATAAAATTTCTCATCTGTTAATTGCGCTATGTTCCTATTATAATTTGTGCGCTAATTACTATCAGTGCCTTTAACTAAAAGGTAATGCATCATAGAAAACTCAAGATTCATGTTTTATACGGACAATTTGTTGTTTATAAATGATTGGATAAAGATTGTGTCAGATTATTGATAAATAACTTTTAGAAGTTATTATATTGTTAATAATTGATGAAATAGTATGCCTAGTCTGCAAGAATTAAGTGGTTGTTCATTCTTCATAGTTTTTGGTAAAAATTTCCAAGTCTTTTCAATTTCTGTATTTTTTATAAAACCATAGATGAGAATAATTGTTCGATTAATCATAATAATACAAATATTTAAATTTCTTCTAAAAAAAATCAGAATTGCATAAACAAAGCGGTATGGACCCGAAATAATACAAAGATTGAAGATTTAAACAACTTTCGCAAAAAATTGGTAAGAATGACTAAGCTTTTAAATCTTGCAATGCAGAGCTAAGCCAACAACACCCAAGATGAGAATAATTGTCTGATTGATCAAAATGATACAAAAAAAAATGGAGTTCTTTAAAGTAGCAAACATAATTATTAATCTAATTATTTTTAATACTTACATCATATATATATATATATATATATATATATATATATATAACACAACTACTACTACTACTACTACTACTACTACTACTACCGATAACAAATAAAAGACCACTTGAAAATATTTAAAAAGAAACGTTTTCTAAGGGTAGATTTTAAACTCCTCTCATTTAAAGTAACCAATGCTACAACCTAAAAGGTTATGGAAAAAAGGCTACATTCCAAATATTAAATTCAGAGATTTACATTTTTATAAAATGAGACATTTTACGCCTGATTATTATAAGAGAAGGTTTGTAAATTGTTTTTTTTAGTTCATTACCAGATTAGCAATCATTGCACAACAGTTTCACAATACCTAAAGCTAGCAAACTTACTAGAGGAGTGCAATAAGTAATGCCCCTGACTCACTTCCCATAGGAGTAGAGCAACGAAGCTTGGCACAGTTATTAGTCTTTCTCTGCATAGGAACCACCCAGAGTTATGCATTTCTCCCATCGTTTGATGCAACTCTGGAGGCCGTTTTTGTAGAACACCCCAGATTGTCCTCCAACCAGGACGTGACTTTAGAAATAAAGACTGCATCATCTGGGAAACGCTTTCCTTTCAAATACAACTTCATGGTTAGAAAGAGGTGAAAGTCAGAGGTTGCAAGGTCAGGAGAGTAGGGATCATGGGGAAGGATTACATAACCACACGCCTGTGCGTCTGATCTGGAGACATGCGAGTTGTGGACCGGAGCGTTGTCCTGCAGGAGGAGAATATATTTGCTGATCTTGCCCCGCCTCGATTTTGATAGCTTCCCTTAATTTCCTGAAAAGTGACGCATAATAGTCTCCTATCATTCTAGTACCCTTTGCCAGGAAATCTGTCATCACTTCTTCGTCCTGGTCCCAGAAGACTGTGAGCATGACCTTGTCAGCGAAGGTCTACACCCTTGCCTTCTTTGGAAGTGGTGAATCCAAGTGGTTCCACTGCATTGACTGAGCTTTGGTCTCTGGATCACCAGGTGATTCACCCAGGTTTCATCCTGTGTAATCAGTTTTTTTGAAAAACTTTAACTCATCTTCTTGGCACATCTCCAAATTCATCCTCGAGCACTCGACGCGTTCTCGCTTCTGGAATGGTGCAAGCAACCTGGGAATCCATCTGGTAGACACCTTATGCATATGCAAATGGCCATGAATGATAGTTTCCACAGATCCTGCACTAATCTTGACATCTTGGGCTATTTGGCGAATAGTAATGCGCCGATTTTCCAAAATGGCAGCCTCAACTTGACGGACAGATGCCTCATCAATGGCAGAAGGGGGCAACCAGATCTGCGAGTTGTTTTCACAGACTTCAACCCATGTTTGAATTCACGATGCCAGCGCTTTGCAAGGTCATATAATGGGGCATTATCACCATAAGTTTATTTCATTTCATCAAACGTCTCCTGATGTGTGCGTCCTTTCAAATAAAAAAAAACGGATCACTGCTCGACATTCAACAGGCTCCATTTCACACCTTAATCAGTCTAAACACCTGTAAAACAGAAACCACAATTATTTCAGAGATGTAATTTGCCACATCACCCGTAGAGATATAAATCATTGCACATGCAAAATTTCAGCTAAATCAGTCCACTGAAAGTGGGTCATGCGCCTTACTTATTGCACACCCCCTGTACCGAAGTTAAGCGTCCCCGAATTCCAGATCTTCAGAAGCAAGCTTTGTTACAGCCGGCAATCGCAGTTAAGGTAAATCGCAATAAAACTGTGATTTGCAACATTTTAAAAACAGTGAGAATAATTGAACCGCAAAATTCACTAGTAGGTCCCCTTTAAAATTTAACCTGCATTAAATAGAAGAATAATAGGGGTTGTTGAGAAAGACGGGGGACTTTCCTCAATCAAATTAAGGCAGTTACAGAGTTTGATTGCTGTCAAGTGTCAGACGACACTTATGACAAAAATGAATGGTAGATAAAAAACATAAACAAATTCCTCGTCTTCTTTCACGTAACAGGGTGGACCGTTTAATGATTTGGTTGTGGATACGAACAGGAGACGTTGAGAAGAGGAAGAATGTCCTAGTTTCTGATGAGAGGAAAATCAATCTAGATGGTAATGATGGCGTCATAGATTTGGGTATCCCTAATCGCATGGGTTGCCTTTTCTTACAGAAGGACGATGAAGCTTCAGATGGTGCACTGTCGTCAGGCAGCAGCTGGTTATGTTAACATGCTACAAAACCATTGTTGATGATGGAGAGTCATCGTTTGTGTGTGGATGGATAGATATCTCAACAGGATAATGCTGCAGTCAACACTTCACGACGGATCTTAACTTCTGCGAGAAAATAGGGTCCATCTCTTGAGACATCCTGCCTGCCCCCGGACTAAAACCAAATTGAAAAGGTTTAAGGATGAATGACAAGAGATATTTATCGAAAAGGCAAACAATATTCAACAAAAATGAACTTCGTAAAGCCATCTCCAGGAGCTGGTGCAACACACCCTGCACCTTAAAACAAACGCTTATTTCTAGCATGCCCTAAATAATTTTTGAAGTCCCGTAGTGGAGGTAGAGTTATTATTCAATTTGGTTGTTGAAGGTTTCCATACACTGTTCGTACAATTTTGTAGAATTTATAATCTGGTCTTATAATTCTGAGGTTAAAAATGTCCTATTTTATAAAAATGTAAATTTCTTACATAATTTTTTAAGTGTAGTTTTTCTCTATCAGTTTTTAGGTTATAGTATTGGTAACCTTAACTGGCAGGAGTTTAAATGTTTTTAACTGTTTTTGTTTAAGATTTTCAAGAAAATTTTTTTTAAATGTAATGCTGCAATATTTTAAGTTATAAATGTATTATATTTTTTGCTAGAAAATATTGTCCTTTCTTATATGTTTACGCTTTACCACATAACTTTTAATGCTCGCATTTTTCTATTGTAATTCATGATTTTTACAGGTTTCTGTAAATCCACTTGTTCTTTGTTTCATTTCAGTCTTATTTTTTGCCCTATTAAACATGACATAAACATATATAAAACAATGTACCGCACTCGTCTGCTTTCATTTTCTCTATTTCACTTGTTATTTCTCTTCTCGGGAGAGCGGTGAATTAGCAGCAACACTAGTCGCTAAAGCGACGTGGTTTCTATGAAAACCAGTCATAAAAAAACGTTGCTCACGAATTTTTACGATTTTGAACACGAGTAAATTCATCCTATTTTTTTTTTGCTTACTGAACGCAGATTGAAATGTTTTTCCAATATCAATTAGAAGGTGACCTAAACAATGTAATAAATGGTTGAAATTTGGTCTAAAAATGAGTGAGCGATGCAGCTTTAAAGCAGTTCCAAACGGCTAACACTGCCATGTAACCATATATTTAAAGACTACCATGGTTGAATGATACATATTACTAGTTTATATAAAGGTCTTTCTCTTATAATCATTTCTCTTGGATTAACATATTGTTTCGTAATTTATTCAGTTTTTTATGTTGAGGTATTTAATAATGAATGTGCTTTTATGACTTTTGCTTCATTCTTGTCGAATTGAATTTTTTAAAAATATTTTTCTTGTGTTGCGAATTCCGATGGTTTTCCATGAGAATATTATCCTGACAATTTTTAGCTTTTGTAATAAATATATTTCATTGTTTAAATTAAAATTAACATTACCTAGAAACAGACGTAAATAAAAATTATGTATTACTATTAGCTCTTAATTCGAAAAATAACTTCAAAATAATTTCACTTGTTAACAATGCATGCACGTTCAAACATAATGACCATTGGTCAAGGCTAAATTCACTTGAGGATCACCATTTATAGTTATTTTTTTATTGTTCAAAAAATAATTTAAAAATAAATGTTCTTCAAGGTTTTGGTAATGCATTGATGGAATCTTTTAGTCAACTTTTCCAATGAAACCCAGTATAATCTCTGCTGGATTTGTGTCGATTTACTATTATTTTCTTGAAATCCTCGGAGTGCGATAATTGAAAAATATAATCTTTTTTTTTAAATACAGAGAAAATCTTGCTGTCTCATAATGTAGGAATACATATCAAACCGATAAATAAAAAAATAACAAGTAAACAAGGCCCTGTCGGTGAGGCATTAGAATACACCGACTGCCCCCCCTGCAGAGGGTAAAAGCCCCTCAATGGGGTCATGGACATGACCTTAAACTATATCCAGTGGTGAGGCCCCAGCTTGTGGGCTTTGGGGAGTGTGGAGCCACCCTTTAATTACCATTGCTCCCAGGTCCACTCTGACCCGGAGTGGTAGTACCTGTTAGGGTTCCAATTATGGGTTGAATAGAAAAAGACTTAAACTATATCCAGTGGTGAGACCCCAGCTTGTGGGCTTTGGGGAGTGTGGAGCCACCCTTTAATTACCATTGCTCCCAGGTCCACTCTGACCCGGAGTGATAGTACCTGTTAGGGTCCCAACTATGGGTTAAATAGAAAATGACTTGAAAACAACAAATATATTCTATTAGAAATTTTCTTCAAAATCTTTGGATTCGGCATTAAAGAACCCAGAAAGGGTTGATATGCCGTAAAACAAAAACAACCAACCAACCAACCAACCAAACAAACAACCACCAACAAGTAAACAAATTTTAAGAAGGAATTTATCATTTCCCCAGGTAAAAAAAAAAACTACTTAAAGTGATAACAAAATTATAAACAAAATATATTTTTAAAACTCGATATGGATGTATTTACACTTTATATCCTTTAATATGACTTAATTTTAATATATTACCTATATTTAACTTACGTCATCAGCATGTGTTTGTATAACAGTATATTTGCTATGGATTGATTCTTCAGGCGTTCTACATGCGAGGGATACTTCAGACCTGAGATCAGACAGAAGATCTATCTACGTAGTTACGGTGATATTCGCAAGATATGTATGAATATAATAATATAATACAATAGTCGCTCGCTTAAACGTTAGGAATATTGAAATATGGTTACATGTATAGAAAAGCACAAATCGGTATAGCCATGTAAACAAAAAACAACATAACTATTTACTTAAAGCGATAGCGAAATTACGAATAAAATATTTCTTCAAAATTCGCATGTCTATATTAACATTTTTACACTGCTGATGAATAAATTAAAACCACTAACAAAACTTTAAAGATAAACCTTTTTTTAAGTATAGATTTTAAACTCTTCCGACTTAAGGTTACTAATACTACAATCTAAAAGGTTATGGAAACAAAAACGTGCATTCCAAAAATTTTATATAAAAATTTGCATTTTTATTAAATTAAGCTTTTTACACATGATCAAAATTATAAGACCAAGGGTATAAATTGTTAGATTTATGGTAATTTTAATGTTTTAAGTTCAGTTAGAGATTAGCAATCGCTATGCAGAGGTGTTGCTATGTCTAAAGTAAGAAAACTAACCGAAGTTGAGCGCTCTGAATTTCTAGAATTCCATCAGCAAGGTTTGTCACAGCGAGCGATAGCAGGTAAGGTAAATCGCAGTAAAAATTTTAAATCATCAAAACAGTGGAGGTAAAACTCATTAAGTTTGATTATTGAATGTTTTAATACACCTTTCATAGACTGTTTGTACAATTTAATAAAAAAATTTTTTATCTCTGGTCTTAATTAGATCATGGGGGTAAAAGCCTAATGTAATAAAAATGTACATTTTAAAGATAAATCTTTCGAATATAGCTTTTTGTTCCCATAACCTTTTAGATCGTAGTATTGGTAATCTTGATCGGAAGAGTTTAAAATCTATCATTAAAAAAATGTTGTTTTTTTTTTAATTTTAATGTGGTCGGCAGTGGGTTTCGTTTAATATCATATTTTATTACATTATATCGTATTTATGTAATCGGCCTCTGTTTATATAATTCACATGCTTAACACGTTCAGAGATCTGGCAGTTTTTTTTCTTGTTTTTTTTTTTGTTTTTTTGTAATTTCGATCTTCATTGATACTGGAGCACAAATCAGCTTAAAGACGTAAACTATGAAATCACATCTAAATAATAAATCACAAGTATTTAATTGTTTTCAGCTCTTGTGCATTCACCCATTTATTTTTTTTATTTTATTTAATACATTTATCTTGCTTTCATCAAACATTCCCGCTTATTATACGCTCAACTCTCGGTAGACATTTTGGCATTCAGTCAAAACAAAAAATAAATGGCAGAATGTGGAAAATGAAAGAGTGCCTATTAATGGCCATTATATCTTTGGTATTGTTTGTCAGCCAAAATGCCTTTTAATCTGCAATGAGTATTTGAGATGAAATATTGAACGCTCAAATGATTACCATTTCTTGTTTACGTCACAATTATGCCATTATGATTGTACTTCGAATTCCGATTGTCGGGCGACATTTTGAAGTTTTACTTGTACCTGAAATCAAACGAATAGCCATTATTTCGTATTCGATTTTGATGCACAATGTTTCAGTCTCCCTTGTTTAATTGACCCTTTTTGTAGGGTTCTATATTTTTTATCACTAAACTAAAAAAATGTTACAGACTGTAGTTTGTTAAATAGTTTAAGAAATGTAAAGGAAACATTTAAACATTTCTTACTGAATTTTTTTTTTATGGAATCTATAATCTAAACGGTTATTTAGTTTTTTTGTCACTTATTTATAAATAGCCTGACTATTCATCGTTCGCCGGTAAAATATACAATAAAACAGTTCGAAAGTGAATACTCTAGTAACAAAGTGTAGTCTCTTTTCTGATGCTAAACTTTGACTATTTTGTTCTCCATCAGTGAAAATAAAGACTTTATAGACTTGGGCCGTGTTTGTTTAGTTCGATACAGAGTCTTCCTTTATTTTGTGGTGAAATTTCCCAAAATGTATATATATTAATAATCAATCTCATCCAACTTTCATCAACTATCATCGCATTACTTCAGACTTCCCTAGATTCGTTGAGCTGAGCAAGCTGCGCATATGTCAGGTGAGCGTCACCCAAAAGCAGCTTCTGTATTGTTTAATGTCGAATGGAAAATACCGTTTAGGTGGCCTAAATCTAAAAATGTCTCTTAGCCTTAGGCATATGCACTAAGTCGTGAGACGTGCTAGCAAAGAACAGATGTGATTGGTGTAATTGCATCAAAAAAGGATCCATGGAAGCAGAGACAAACCTTTTGGACAAGAAAAGGAGAAGCGCACACTCTACAAGTCGAGGACAGCAAACTCCTCAACGACAGCTACTGACCAGAGATACTCCACATTTGGCCGACACTTTCATGCCTTCATTAGCATTACAAGTAATCTGCGAACCTAATAAACACAATCAACTAAAATCAGTGATGTGTGTGGTCTTCATCGAAAAGTATAGACGAGCAGCATCATCAGCATCATCATGATCAATTATTCTTCCTCGCATTGCGTTATCCGCCTACACTCTCCCTTTTTATACAGACCCTTCTGTCATTCCCTCTCTATCACAACTATTATTTCACACTAGTTTGATGGAAGAATCGCTCTAACGATACAACTGGCACTTATTAATTTTGTTTCTGTATTATAATAATAATAATAATAATAATAATAATAATAATAATAATAATAATAATAATAATAATAACAATAATAATAACTAGCAAAATCTGTGGAAATTCCACAGCGGCATCTTTAATATGTAATATATTGTTGCTGGGTTCTCCCTGGATCGCCACCTTGTCGTAGTGGAGAACCTTGTGTGTTCCGATGAACCTGAGAGCGATGCCGTCTGGAGCCTAGGCTCCTGGTAGGGCCACCCATGGCGGTAAGGTTGAAGGGGAGGTTCCAGACAAAGAGTGATCCAAAAGACCTCAACAGCTGATGCGGCGGATGATGACAATAATGACACAACGGCACTGAAGGCGGATGAAGGCTGCAACAGAAGAGAGTCTCCAGTCGTCGTGGTTCTCCATGCCATTGGTATCAGGCCCTCCTCTGCCAAGGGGCCGTGTGGTGGCTGCAGGCGCATCAGTCTCCCCACGTTAAAAGACATCACGCGCAGGCGTTCTCCCGAAAGGGAACACATCCTACTCTACATCATGGATGGAAAAGTCTTGTGACAGTCTTAGTCATTAAGCTCCCGGACTGAGGCAGAGAGAGCTCTCCCTTAATTCCCGGATAGAAAAAGTCCTGTGGCGACCAGGAAGTGGTGACGGGAGCAGGACAGTGTAGTCTGGCAGCTCCTAGCTGCAACCTGGCACATAGGCGGTGGGTGCCAGATTCAGTCGCTAACCTCACGGACCGAGGCAGAAAGAGTTTTTCGGCAGCTGCATCCATGACTGAGCAGCCCTGTTTAGGATCCACTCTGCTCACCCCAGTAGGGGAGGGGGGTTAGAAAAGGTACCCCTAAAAATAGCCTGCCTCAAAAAAACCCGTCTGGACTACCGCATCCAGAGGGATCACCACCACGCGGTCGGAAAAAGAAAGAAAATTTATGCCTATATTTTGGAACCTGGAATGTGAGGACCCTCATGGACAACAAAACAAGTGATCGACCCGAAAGAAGAACTGCCATTATCTCAAGAGAGCTAAGGAGGTTCCAGATTGACATAGCTGCGCTCTCTGAAACCCGACTGGCTGACGACGGGCAGCTGAGGGAGGAGAAAGGCGGGTACACCTTCTTTTGGAAAGGAAGGCCTGCAGAAGAGCCGCGTATCCATGGCGTGGGCTTTGCTATAAAGAACAGCCTCATCCGCCACCTCAATGAGCCCCCTGTTGGCATCAACGAACGGCTAATGACCATGCGCCTGATGCTTGCGGGCAACCAAATGGCCACTGTGATTAGTGCGTATGCTCCAACACTTGATGCACATGATGAAATAAAGGAGACCTTTTATGCTGACCTTGACACCATTTTATCCGGGGCCCCCAAGGGGGACAAGATTATCCTACTTGGGGATTTTAATGCTAGAGTGGGGCGAGACCATCAGCACTGGAGAGGAACGCTTGGAAGAGAAGGAGTTGGGAACATTAACTCAAATGGTACACTCCTACTGACAAAGTGCTCAGAACATAACCTGATCATCACGAACACACTTTTCCGACAAAAAAACGTATTCAAAACACTATGGATGCACCCTCGAAGTAAAATCAGGCACCTCATTGACTATGTCATTGTCCGTGCCAAAGACCGCTGTGATGTGCTGAACACCAGGGCAATGACCAGTACAGACAATTGTTGGACCGACCACCGTCTTATTCGCTCCATCATGTCTATCCATTTAATGCGGAAGCAAAGGATGCAAAAAACACAGAGCCGACCAAAGCTCAACATCGAGCAGCTGGGCGATATCACCTACCAACAACACCTCCAGGCGGCTCTTAGTGCGGACCTGCCCAAGCAGTATCCGCATGACGCTGAAGAGCACTGGGACAAGCTGTCTTCTGCCATCATGGACTCCAGTATAAGCATCCTAGGGCAGAAAAAGCGGAAACATCAGGATTGGTACGATGAAAACGATACCGAAATCCAACAGCTTATAGACACCAAGAGGCAAACTTTTATCACCTGGCAGAATAACATCAATTGCAAGGTTAAAAGAGCTGCCCATGCCAAGGCTAAAGCGGCTGTCCAATCGACAGTCAGGAAGCTGAAGAACATCTGGTGGATGAAGAAGGCTCAGGAGATCCAGCAGTTTGCTGACTCTGGGGACACCAGAAGATTCTTTGAAGCCACAAAAGTGGTATACGGCCCCAGCTACCGTTCTCTGACCCCCCTTCGGTCTAAGGATGGGCTCACGCTGCTGAAAGGAAAGGGAGAAATAACAAATAGATGGAAAGAGCATTACAAGGATCTTCTGAACAGGGACACCACTCCAGAGATGGAGGCTCTTGAAAAACTCCCCCAACAGCCCATAATTGAGAGCATGGGAGAACCACCCAGTCTGGAAGAGGTGCGGGATGCAATTAGGAAGATGAAAAACAATAAGGCGGCTGGTTCTGACGGCATCCCAGCAGAAATCCTGAAGAAAGGCGGGCCTGATCTTCTCAGACACATCCATGCCCTGCTGCTCAAAATATGGGAACAAGAGAAAATCCCTGCACAACTTAGAGATGCCCTAGTTGTCTCCATCTTTAAGAAGGGAGACAAGGCAAACTGTGGGAACTACCGGGGCATTTCTCTCCTCTCTACCACAGGGAAAGCCCTAGCTCGGGTTTTGGCTAACAGGCTTACACCCCTTGCAGAAACCATCCTTCCCGAGTCCCAAAGTGGCTTTCGACCAAATAGAGGCACGATGGACATGATCTTCACTGCTCGTCAACTCCAAGAAAAGTGCAGGGAGCAAAATTTACCATTATACATGGCTTTTATAGACCTTACTAAAGCCTTTGACTCTGTGAACCGTCAAGCCCTTTGGCTGGTTCTTGCAAGGTTTGGATGCCCAGAGAGGTACATTCGGGTACTGAGACTGCTGCATGACAATATGTCAGCTACAGTCCTCAGTAGTAGTGGAGATGAAACAGAGCCCTTCAGGGTTGACACGAGAGTGAAACAGGGATGTGTCATTGCCCCAACCCTGTTCTCCATCTTCATTACTGCTATCCTCCATCTTACGGACAAACATCTTCCCCATGGAGTTCGGATTATGTACAGAACCGACGGCCGACTTTTTAACATCAACAGATTTAGGGCCAAAGGTCGAACGAACACCATATCCATTATGGAGCTACAGTATGCAGACGATAACGCCCTTGTAGCCCTCTCAGAAGAGGACCTACAGTGTACACTGGTTGCCTTCACGAGGGCGTACAAACAGCTAGGACTAACAATTAATATAAAAAAAACCCAAATCCTCCATCAATCACCACCAAACAGTACTCCAGTCTCACCCCCAAACATCTCCATTGACAACGCAAGACTGGAAAATGTGGACCACTTCCCATACCTAGGCAGCATCCTATCATCAAAAGCCAACATAGATGATGAAATACAACACCGTCTCAGCTGTGCCAGTGGGGCTTTCTCAAGGCTAAGGAAGAGAGTATTTGAGAACCGTGACCTTCTGGCAAAGACCAAAATCATGGTATATAAAGCTGTCTTGCTGCCCACTCTTCTCTGTGGATCGGAGACCTGGACCACATACAGGAGGCACGTAAAAACCCTGGAGACGTACCACCAAAGATGCCTCCGAAAAATCCTCAGAATTAGTTGGAAGGACCGACGCACCAACACCAGCGTCCTGAGTGAGGCTGACATTCCCACTATCACCGCTACTGTTGCTCAACGCCAGCTCAGATGGACTGGTCATGTTGTCCGAATGCCGGATCTCCGCCTCCAAAAACAGATGTTCTACTCTCAGCTTGTTGAGGGAAAGCGTGCCCAGGGTGGCCAAAAGATGAGGTATAAGGACAACATCAAAGCAAATCTACAGCGGTTTCACATGGACCTTAAGACATGGGAGGACGTGGCTGGGAGCAGGTTGGCATGGAGGAGCGCTGTCCACAAAGGTGCTGCGCTTTATAGTAGTGACCTAAATAAAGCTGCTGAGGATAGGCGCAAGCACAGAAAGGACAGATTATTAACCAGACACACCCAACCCTACCCCACCACCACTACCTTTATCTGCCCAAATTGCACAAGACAAATTGGGTCTAGGATTGGGCTCTATGCTCACCTGAGGACCCACAGAAGCCACAACGGAGGACAGTCTTACTCGGACACGAGTGACCGCCGATGATGATGATGATGATGATGATTGTTGCTGGGCATTCTATGGGTGTTCAGCAGTAATACACCTCCATCATATTATAGTAGAACTTTTGTTAAAACTGTATTGACTCCCTCCCCACTTACAAAAATAATAATTTAGATTTATTGCCTGGGCTGATTATTTCATTACAAACCCAACAATAAATTAACTCACATTTCATCATTTTTCATAATTCTTGCATATGTTACTAATTTTTCCAATCATTTTTCATAATTAAAACCCACCATATCGCCTCGCCACCTTGCTAAAAAATAACATTGATATATTGTCCGGGATGATTATTTCATTACAAATACAACAATCAACTCTATCATTTTATCATTTTTCATAATTCTTAGATATGTTACTAATTTCGACAATCATTATTCATAATTTTACCCAACATTAATGTCCGCCGTATCTAAAATAATAATTTTGCTACATTGTCTGGGCTGATTATTTCATTACAACCACATCTATCAATTAACACATATTTCATCATTTTTCAAAATTCTTTGATATGTTACTAATTTCGACAATACTTTTTCATAAATTTGACCTACATTTTCACCCAAATTTACTAAAACAATAACTTTTATTTATTGTCTGGGCTGATTATTTCATTAGAAACACACCAATTGCATTTTATAATTTTTCATAATTCTTGGATATGTTATTAATTTCGACAATCATTCTTCATAATTTAAACCCACATTATCGCCCCTTCCTTACTAAAATAATAACTTTGATATATTGTCTGGGCTGATTATTTTATTCCAAACACACCAATCAGTTTTCGGTATTCTCATAGTGTATATCTTCCACCTTTCTAATCCAATCCCGGGTTACGCCAGGTATTATGCTAATATATATTTTCACCTATCTCATTCGATCCCAAGCGACGCTGGGTATTCTGCTACTAGACGTTTTCCATCTATCACATTTAATCCTTAGCGAGGCTGGGTATTTTGCTAGTATATATTTGCACCTATCTCATCCAATTCAGGAACTGACTTCATGTCCGCTACTCCACTGTTAAAACATACGTGAAATTAAGTAATGTTTAAATCGTAAACTGTTTCAGCCATTTCCATGACTGACTCAATATCCGAAACCCACTGTTAAAAATATACATGAAATAATGCAATGTCCAAATCGTAAACTGTTTAAGTCATTTCCGGGACTTACTTCACAATCCCCACCTCACTGTTAAAAATATACGTGAAACAAAGTACTGTCAAAAGCGTAAATGGTTGCAGCTATTTCCGGGACTGACTTAATATCCCCAACTCCATTGTAAAAATGTACATGAAATAAAGGAATGTTTAATGCGTAAACGATTTCAGTTATTTCCGGGACTGCTTTCATATCTCCCCACCTCACTGTAAAAAATATACAGGAAATAAAGTAATGTTTAAATCGTTAACGATTTCAACCATCTTTTTTAACAGAAGATAATACGTCATCACCGGAAGTAACCACGTCAGACTATCCCTCCCACTCGATATGTAGGAGGAGATTATTCCTGGGAGATCATTAAACACTCACCAAATCCATTAACTTACATTTAGTATAATCTATATATTAATACGATAGCGTGTGTGTTCTTAAATATCAACCAATGACATTTGCCGGAAAGCGTTACACACAAAACAACACTCACGCTATCGTATTAACATGTAGATAATAATAATAATAATAATAATAATAATAATAATAATAATAATAATAATAATAATAATAATTAATAATAAAAAATAAAAATAATAATAATAATGTTTG
This sequence comes from Euprymna scolopes, assembly GCF_053919585.1. NCBI lineage: Eukaryota > Metazoa > Mollusca > Cephalopoda > Sepiida > Sepiolidae > Euprymna > Euprymna scolopes. Next base: position 36,314,095 of record NC_136505.1, on the reverse strand, counting down.
ATTATGCCACGCCACACCAAATAATCGAGAAAAGTCCAGGACCAGGAGAATGGGTGGACCGAGGAGAGAAAGACCTAACCTTAACCCTAACACCAACCAAACCACCACTGTATTAGTGTCACCCAAATTCCAGTGATGACCAAATGTCGCTACCAAGGTGGAATCAATGGTAAACGGCTGTTGCTATAACGCAAAATAATTTGCGCAGGTTATCGAAATATGTAGTGGGCACTGGAAAGCTGGGGAGATTTGACACTTAAACCCCAGAGAAGACTACAGGTGTTTCTTAATGAGAAATTTTTGATGATAATAAGTGTGAGTTCTCTTAATGAGTACATAATAATATGGCGTCCAGTTTTCTAACTTTGATGACTTCATCTGATTGTACGTCCATATTTTAAAGGATTTTGTAGTTTTCGTTTTCCTGTGAATTCTACGGTTTGTCCAATTTGTCTGCATTTTCGAGGCGCAGTCGTCTGCAGAGCTGCATCGTGGAAGCGGTATATTGGGAGCTTAGCAGACTACTGCATCTCGAAAATGCAGACAAATTGTTGGTTCTGAAAACCGAAGAATGTTCTGGTAAACTAAAACACTTAAGGATATGGACGAACAAATGGATGAAATCACCCAAGCTTGAAAACCGGACATAATAATAATTAACAAGAAATAAATTATCTGTTAAATTGTAGATTTAGTCATCCCTGCGGTGGAAACGGTGAAAATCAAAACTGATATGCGGAGCTTGCTAGGGAACTGGAAAAAAAAAATGAAACCTGTACAAAATCAACATAATACCAATAATAATACGTGGATAATAAAAGGTTTCAAAGATCTTAAGAACAAAACTAGAGCAAATCGGAATCAAGGGGAACACCCAGACGTGTTAAACTGACAGTAATGTTGAAAGTAATTAAAATTTTGAAGAAAACCCCTCGAACGCGGAATTTAAAGTACGTAAGTGACAAATGCTAATCTGTCATAAAGAATATGCAACTGAAGTAAAACAAAAATGCAGCCAAGAAAACTGAAACTGTAAAATTGTAAATTATAACCCCCACACACATACCTTCAAAAATATATAACTGTGTAGTGCCGGCATTGCCTGGCACCACATCAAAAAATCGAAGAATAACAAGAAAAATGGAAAGACCGAGAGTTGAAAGCTCTAACCCCCCCCACAAACACACCGTATAAGTGCGAAGGAGACTGGACCATTAGGGAGGCGTATTACCATTAAAATCCAATGGTCGATACTAGCGAAAAGACAATGGCAAACGACTTTTGCGATGACGTAAATTCTTTGGTATTGTTTGTCAGCCAAAATGCCTTTTAATCTGCAATGAGTATTTGAGATGAAATATTGAACGCTCAAATGATTACCATTTCTTGTTTACGTCACAATTATGCCATTATGATTGTACTTCGAATTCCGATTGTCGGGCGACATTTTGAAGTTTTACTTGTACCTGAAATCAAACGAATAGCCATTATTTCGTATTCGATTTTGATGCACAATGTTTCAGTCTCCCTTGTTTAATTGACCCTTTTTGTAGGGTTCTATCTTTTTTATCACTAAACTAAAAAAATGTTACAGACTGTAGTTTGTTAAATAGTTTAAGAAATGTAAAGGAAACATTTAAACATTTCTTACTGAATTTTTTTATGGAATCTATAATCTAAACGGTTATTTATTATTTTTGTCACTTATTTATAAATAGCCTGACTATTCATCGTTCGCTGGTAAAATATACAATAAAACAGTTCGAAAGTGAATACTATAGGGACAAAGTGTAGTCTCTTTTCTGATGCTAAACTTTGACTATTTTGTTCTCCATCAGTGAAAATAAAGATTTATAGACTTGGGCCGTGTTTGTTTAGTTCGATACAGAGTTTTCCTTTATTTTGTGGTGAAATTTCCCAAAATTCATATATATTAATAATCAATCTCATCCAACTTTCATCAACTATCATCGCATTACTTCAGACTTCCCTAGATTCATTGAACTGAGCAAGCTGCGCGTATGTCAGGTGAGCGTCACCCAAGAGCAGCTTCTGTATTGTTTAATGTCGAATGGAAAATACCGTTTAGGTGGCCTAAATCTAAAAATGTCCCTTAGCGTTAGGCATATGCAGTCGTGAGACGTGCTAGCAAAGTACAGATGTCATATATTTTTATATCTTTATATATATATATATATATATTTATTTATATATATTTATATATATGTATATGTATATATTTTTATATATTTCTATATATATTTATATTATATATTTATATATATAATCTTATATATATTTATAAGTATATATTTATATATATTTATATATATATTTAAATATTTATATATATTCATATGTATTTATATATATTTATTAATATGTATATATTTATATATATTTTTATATATATACATTCACATATTTATATATATCTATATATATTTATATATATATATATATTCATATATATTTATATATATATATATTAATATGTATATATTTATATATATTTTTATATATATACATTCACATATTTATATATATCTATATATATTTATATATATATTCATATATATTTATATATATATATTAATATGTATATATTTTATATATTTATATATATATATTTTTATATATATACATTCACATATTTATATATATCTATATATATTTATATATATATATATATTTATATTTATATATTTATATATATTTATTATACATATATATTTAAATATTTATATATATATATATATATACATACATATATATATATATATATATGCATGTACAGAAGCGATGAAATTGTCGCCCTAGAAAACACCTATTTTATGAAACCCATTTTATTTTTATTGTAGACCATCTACTCGATGTCTTTTTGGGTACGAATCCCAGGAGCAAAAGGGTGTTCCTATAATATCTCAAAGTGACACAATGTTAAACGAGCGAGATCGGAGATCAGTCGCTGTACAACTCATGCTCTCTAACGATCTTACTTATGATAACACAATCATTACCAGCACGCTCAAAATGCAAATTAAGATTCAACGCTTTATTGCACAGCTCCACGAACTCTTTAGCTTCGGTCTGGTCTTTTGTATGGTTTCAAGTGAGTACCGTATCACACCCCCTTACATTTTCGAAGTCATCTTGAAAGTCAACATCAGGTGGACTTTGAGGTCTTGAAGAGTATATTGATCCCCTTGTGCATACAGGTGGCCGCTGTCAAATTTAGGCGTGACAGGAGGACTCTGCGGCTGCCTATAAGTCCAAATAAACCCAGATTTGGGTTCAGGAGTGCTATGACATTTTACTCTTTGCGCCCCCTTCTCCTCCGACCATCACCTGCTAGACTACTTCGTTACATCACATATTGAGAATATCACCAGCATGGCCTCCCGAAACAGCAAATCAACCTAATTGCCGTCATTCGCCCAGTATTCGCCGAGTCTCTCTCCGGCACTTGTGGAAAAGGAATGCTTCCAATTCCGGGCTCTTAATAGATGTCAGGTGTATGGCACAATTAAGCCGCCTTAATTTATTTTTTCAAGAAAACAGTTTTAAAAAAAATGTTGTTTTGTTTACATTAAGGCGACAATTTTATCGTTTGATACTGTATGTATATATTAGTATTGGGACGACTAATACGAATCGTAATCCTCAATTAGCAATATTGATATTGTTTGGAGACTAGGGAATTATTACCAAACTCGAAAAAAAAACAGTTGTGCGTTTTTCCCCGAGGCTAAAAGCGATTTTTTTAATTGTTTTTTTTTAATTTGATTTCGTTTTAAACGCATTCCCCCACTGCTTGCAGTAATGATAATATAATTTTAATTGGTTTTAAACTAACACTAAAACTAACAAATACATTTTACACCTCACAAGTGTATTCTTGCATTTTAGAAAACATCTGCAAATTAAACACGCGTTTTACGATGAACAGCGACAGTTAACCTCAATACTGTTTAATATACAGAACTTTATAAAGAATTCGAATCATTATCGATCAGTTTTATAGGAATCGGGAATTTAGAACTGAATTCGTAATTGTACGGAAAACTATTAGCATTGTCTTTTCAAACACACACACACACACACACACACACACACACACACACATATATATATATATATATATATATATATATATATATATATATATATACGTTTTATTTTTTATTACCGTATCTTTCTGTTAAATTACATTATTGTTTCAGCTACCCGGTCGTTTTCTTTTGGCCGTCAGTAGCTTCTGTAAAGGGGTTCTGTAAAAGTCTGAGGAAGCTACAAACGCAAAAAAAAAAACGGCCGGATAGCTGAAACAATAATATAACATAACAGAAAGATACGGTAATAAAACATAAAACGCACATTTGCTCTACAACAGTATTGAGCATTTTCTTCAGGTTTTTATTAATTGCCATTTCTACTATATATATATATATATATATATATATATATATATATATATATATGTGTGTGTGTGTGTATGTTTGGGTCCTGGCGTTACCCAGTCGTACAATACGTTTAAACATGATAATTTAATTTATGCAGATTGCATATGTATTATTATAGAATCAACTTTCTATTGAGGAATAATTTGGACGGTGATTTAATTCGCAAAAACAATTAACAAATAATAATGCCGTTCATCAAATTCCGTCCGCGTGTGTTTACAATATCACGTCATCTAATATTTGGGCTATAATTATTTCCAAAGTAAAAACGCCGCAGTTCACAAGCGACATGGCAGCCAACAAACCGGAAACGCAAATATAGTTTCACATTTATTTGAGATCACCAGTATTACACATCCGCACCCGTGAATCGAAACCCGAGTCTCTTGCATGCTGGTCGTGTATTCTGTCATTTGAGCAACCACTTCACACACAAAATCTCTTAACACACAGATCAAGCAAACCACGTCGATATATATATATATATATATATATATATATTTATAAATATATATATATAAATATATATATACATATATATATATATATATATATATATATATATATATATATATACATATTAATTATAACATAGATACTGCGTATCATGTGAATATCAACTTCAACCATATACTGAACCAAAGCGTAATTTCTTATATTACTGTTACCAACTCTACGAAGATAAAACTGATCCCAAAGACAAAGTGAATATCTACTTAATTAGATATTGTCAATTTGCTCATGTCATCTAACGCGTGCCCGAAATACAAACATGTCAACCGATGACCTTAATCTTACATCCTGCTATCGATATAATCGTTGGACATTTAACTGTCATCGGACGGCGGGATGAATACGGTTCGACTAAGCCAGGGGTGATCAGGATTAACCGATGTCATCCAGCAATGAAATAAACCGTTAATAGCAACGATATTGAAAAAGATGATCCATGGTTATCAATTGGCATCCATCTTTCGAGTGACAAGCTATGATTAAGCACAGTCGCGCTTTTTCTCTTCCTTAAGTATTACAAGCATCTCATAAAATAATATCATAATTAGCTTACACATTGATCACATATGCACACACCTAAAAAAATGAAATAATTGCTGTAAAATTAGGGATAATTCGATAAAGTACATTTCTTACTGTCAGGTTTAAAAGAAAGAAAAATGTGTTAGATATGTGAAGTAAGTCTGAAAAGTAGCAGGATTGATGTCACAATGAATTTATTTTAATTCCAAAGAGAAAATATATTTTGGAATTTTTGAGATAAGGATTGTCATAATTCGAATCATGTGGATTATTCGGACTACTGTTCTTATCTTGAGTATATTTTCAAAACGTGTTCGTCAATGTGATATCCTTTAGGTGTATCTTGTCGAATATTTTAAGGGCATGATGCGTAGTAGATAAATTACATTAGTCGATCTAACCTCCGACTGAAACATTAGGAATATACAATGGGCGATTAGAACAGAATTCCAAGAATGCAAATAATAGGAAAATAAGTTTTTCTTTGCCCCCCCCCACTAAACAGCTTGAGTCCAATACTATTTTCCATTCTTGTCGATGGTGAGGCCCCACCTTGCGGGCCTTAGGGAGTGTGGAGCCACCCTTTAATTGCCATTGCTCCCAGGTCCACTCTGACCCGGAATGGTAGTACCTGTTAGGGTCCTAACTATGGGTTAAATAGAATCTGACTTTAAAAAAGAATATATACTCCATTAAAAATCGTTCCTCAAAATAACTAGATTCGGCATTAAATAACCTGAAAAAGGTTGATATGCCGTAAAACAAAAACAACCAACCATTCTTGTCGAATATGTTTCAGTGCATTGATGGATTGATCATTCTAAAATCGCTTTGTTCTGTTTCTATTGATGGCCTGGGCGCCTTTAAAACGAGCATCTCTGAGATGCGTGAAGAGAAAAAATCAATTACACATTGAAAATCATGTTGCAATGTTGTGTTATCCGAGGCGTCTATAATATATTATACACACCCTTTTTCTATCACACGAACACAAGTGGCTTGTTCTCAAGGGAGAATTTATTAAAGTAATAAATATACTTACAGTAATCAAAAAGATATATAGATGGATTATTGTGTTAAAGAGAGTGAGAAGGAAACAGAGAGAAAGAGAGGGGTTGTTAGAGTGAGATAATGAGGGTGATGCGACTTGATCCTTGATGCTATATATACTCATATTGTTCAACCGCCCAACTCTCATGTTTTCTTATTTCATTTTCTGAGAAGACAAACAAATACTTCGTGACTTCTACACTCAAGGGTCTTGCAAAAGATTACAAATCCGATATCACTATTCGGGCAATCATATCGTACTCTTTACTTCCACTTATTCGTCGGAGTCACCATTTTTGACTTCTATCAATTAATAATATTTTACCCCAGAATTGAAGTCACACTGCGAATCTGCAGACTGTTTCTGTATTTTGATTGCCTCTTAATTTGTTACTTGATGGAAATCCTGTAACGTTTATAAAAACGCATGTTTTTCTTCTATTTTTTTAGTTGAAATATATTGTTTTATTATTTAAGAAATAGTGGCGCCTACCTTAAATTTTCTGATAACATTTTACAAAAGTCACGTCAAGAAACAAACAAAGAAATACAACACCTTTTTACCGATTATTATTATTATTATTTGGGATAAGTAATTTGTATATTTATTTCTTTTCAGAATGTTATAATCATCTCCATAGTTGTTGTTTTCACGACTTTCCCGCCAACTATTTCATTGACCTTCTTCGTGATGGGATAGGAATACTGGGTCTCCTTATTTTATGATCAGTAAATACAGTCGTCAGTAGTTGTTGTTGTCTCACCACGTTTTGGCTGGCTTTCACCAGGATTTAAGCCGCTATCTCCAAACAATTTTCACCTGGAGTCGTAGAGACTGAACCCCTCTACCCACAGCAACATGGATCGTGAAGAGCGATCATAGTTTGATTTTTTCGGTCTTATAAATCCAATCTGCCAAAGGCCAGAGTAATAGTTGGCCGAAACGTAGTGAAGACAACAACTATAAAAATGAGGATAACAATCCACAAATAAAGGATATTTTGCTTTTCCGTTATAATTCCAAATTCCTTTCATTGCTCAAACCATTTTGAAGAACAGACAAGTATTAGTCAATCCTTACAGGGTTTCTGATCAAGTGCTATTATTTTAAACGTTATATTCTTGTTCAGTATCCATTGCTATCATAACTAAAGGGATTAGAAAACCATGTGTGGTCCCGCCGTGATGAATATTAATTGGGTAATATAAAAATATTGATTACGACTTTGATTGATTTGATAATATAGTTTGCTTTGGATTTTTTGTTACAATGTAAAAGATCATCATTAAAACATATATATTGTTCGTATGCTAGAATATTTTCATTCTAAATGTTACGTAATTATGCACAATGTAGAAAATACGCATCAATTGAACTGAACATAATAAGAAATGTAAATGGATTTGTAAAACGTGAATAATTAATTTAAAAAACGTTCGTTTTGCAAAGGAATATGCAAATACGTTTACCTTTATTCAATCGCTCGAATATCACTGACTGACATTAATATGAAGTTCGCTTTTAGAATTATAAAAAATAAAAAAAGTATGCTTTTAATAATTGCATTATTTTAAAGAATTCAAATTGATATTTGTATAAATAAATGTGTATATGTCTCTCTCTCTCTCTCTCTCTCTCTCTCTCTCTCTCTCTTTATACATGTGTTGGTGAGTGTATGAGAAAGGGCAGTATGAAAATATTATTGAAGCAATTAGGACCAACAGTTCATTAATTTTTATCAATAATTCTTTATAAGTTTTGGTTTCGGTTTCGATTGTAGCTGATGCACTCAAATCATATGGATATATACATGTATTTATTTTTGAAATCGCAACTTTATAATATATAAAAATGGATAGAACATTAACTCTATAATAATATATATGGAATATGCAAGAATTAAAATATCATATTTAAGCATACTTTACGGTCAGGTAACGCCGGGCGTCCCTGCTACCTTAGATAAATAAATGTACAGTTTTATTAAAAGAGCTACAATAAATTGGTTCATTAATCGGGAAAAGATATAGGATTTTAGTTTCGAAGTAGCTAACTTGTAATTATATTTCAACACGATTAGTTGTTGTTTTACGAGTAAATAAACACAAATCTTTATTCTAGGTGTAATTAAAACAGGTTACGGGTTTGTGTATTCATTTTTCCGGCCTGTTATCTTCATTTATATATATATATATATATATATATATATATATATATATATATATATATATATATATATACTTAATTTACTCACATAAAATTAATATACGAAATTATAGATTTATGTGTAAACTTTAAGTATTTACTTCAAAAGTGCTCAATACGTATGTAGAGCTAGTTAGTAATTTATAAAATATATATAGCGATTAATCTACACTGAATATTCCGCGTTTCATCCACTCTAGGATTCCTCAGGCTTATGCGCGAATTCTGTGGTTATAAAAACCATAAACAACCACAGAATTCGCGCATAAGCCCGAGTAGTCCTAGAGTTAGGAAAAATGTCATGAAATACTATTGAATATAAAGATAAAGATAATAGCCTGTAAAACGTATGGAATGCACAAGATTATGACGCCCAATCCCAAATGATCTCCCCCAAAAATAGGATAGAAGTAATAGTTTCCAAAACATATGCATACGGCCAACGTATCGTGAAATTTTATTATAAATTGTTTGATTTCTAAACATTATATATATGTATATATATATATATACATATGTATATATATATGTATATATATACATATCTATATATATGTATATATATGTATATATCTATACGTATGTATATACATATGTATGTATACATATATATACGTATATATATGTATATATATGTATATATACATATGTATGTATACATATGTATATACATGTATATATACATATGTATGTATACATATGTATGCATATGTATATATATACATATGTATATATATATGTTTGCATATGTATATATATATATATGTATATATGCATATATATGTATGTATACATATGTATATATACATATGTATATATATATATGTTTGCATATGTATATATACAGTGATGATCATATTTATTGTCACGGTAAAATAAAAGTTAAATTTTGTCTAATAAATTCTAAAAAAGGGATTAAATTAAAGAAAATAACAAAGTATATTATGTATTTTTAACTGGCCTTTCCGATGCAGCAATCGGATTTTAGAAAAAATAAATAACAAAGGAACAACAAACATAATTGGAAAAAACCCTTGTTCAAAATTATTGGCACGATTTATTTAATAATCAATTGTATAGCCTTTGGCCTTGATTACCTTCCTCAGTCGCTTTTCATAGTTTACAACCAAGTTGTTGCACTCTTCAGTAGTAATTTTAGCCCACTCTTCCTGACAATAATCCTCCAATTGAATAAGATTCTTAGGCTTCCTTTGCATTACCCTCAATTTTTATGTTCTCCATAAATTTTCAATTGGATTAAGGTCTGGGCTTTGTGATGGCCACTCCAAAACATTAATATGATTGTCCTCAAGCCATTTCTTAGTCAGTTTAGCCGAATGCTTTGGGTCATTATCTTGCATGAACCACCAACGACGACCAAGTGAGAGCACTTTAGCAGAGTCTTTCAGGTTTTCATCCAATATTTTAACATAATCTTCCTTTTTTATGCTACCTGTGACCTTAACAAGTCGCCCTGGTCCAGAGGCAGCAAAGGATCCCCAAAACATCAAACTGCCTCCACCGTGCTTCACTGTGGGTATGGTGTTCTTAGGCAGGAAAGCTTCGCCAGATTTTCTGTAAATATAAGACACTTTATTATGGTCAAATAACTCTATTTTCGTTTCGTCAGTCCATAGAACACGTTTCCAGAAGCAACATCTTTATCAATATGACGTTTTGCAAAGACTAGCCTTGCTTTCAGGTGCATAGGCTTCAATAAGGGAGTCTTTCTCGGACGACATGCTTTTAAACCAGCTCTCTTCAAAACTCTACCAACTGTATGTCGAGATACATTCACTCCAGAGGTGCTCTGTTCATCAACAATCTCCCCAACAGAGATCCTTGGGTTTTGTTTTACTTGTCGAACAATTTTCCGTTCATCTCTTGGGGAAATAATCATTTTTCTCCCTCTACCCTCTAAACTCATAACGTGGCCTTGCGATTTGAACTTGTTTATTATGGCTCTAACAGTGGATTTGGGAAGGTTTAGCTTCTTTGAAATCTTATCATAGCCCTCCCCATTGGTATGGCATGCTACAACAAGCTTCCTGACGTCTTCGCTGTGTTCCTTAGTTTTAACCATGGCGATTGAAAATTATAATTTAGTCACTTATAATAGTTTAAATAAATCGCTATCTAAAAATTATCTGAAAAAAATTATTCACTGAATTAGCATTAAACAAGCATAATATGGCTATAAAAAAGTTCAGAAAGCACGTAAACCGGAAATTGATTGATATCATACTGATACTAAAAGAAAAACAAAGCCGTGCCAATAATTTTGAACAAGAGTTTTTTGCAATTATGTTTGTTGTTTATTTGTTATTTATTTTTTCTAAAATCCGATTGCTGCATCGGAAAGGCCAGTTAAAAATACATAATATACTTTGTTATTTTCTTTAATTTAATCCCTTTTTTAGAATTTATTAGACAAAATTTAACTTTTATTTTACCGTGCCAATAAATATGATCATCACTGTATATATATACATATGTATATATATGTATATATACATATGTATATATACATATATGTATACATATGTATATATACATATATACATATGTATATATACATATATATACATACATATACATATGTATATATACATATATATATACATATATATACATATGTATATATACATATATATATACATATGTATATATACATACACATATACATATGTATATATACATACACATATATATATATATACATATGTATATATACACATATATATACATATGTATATATACATACACATATATATACATATGTATATATACATACGCATATATATGATGATGATTGCAACGTCTTGTCAGACGAGTGCCACTCCCTCAGTCATTTAAAACCCATGAGCCCAAATACCTGAGGGAGTATCTATACAAAGATGATGTTACAAAGTCTTAGCTTTGTACGACAGCTAAGTCTCTCTCTCTCTCTGTTCAAAATGTTGAGATTCAGCAACAAGCAAGAGCAAGATAGCCAGCAACAAATTAAACTGCAGACCAGCTTAATGCGGGTACTAGCTTCCGCTTTATGTTTTTTTAAATCCGAGATTTGCTTCTCCTAGAAAGGTTGCCTTCACCACAGCTTACGGGAGCCCTCTCCACCCCATTACACATACACACACACAAATATACACGGTACTAGTTGGCCGTTGACCCAGAAAAAGAGTTCATTCGCCCTTTGGAAGGTCTTGTTTGTAATCCTTCAGGGAGACTAGCCGCCCTCCTCACCAAACAAGTCTGGTGGGGGAACCAGTTTAGTCGCCGGTTACCCGACCATGAGGCAGGTAGTACTGGGTTACATGGTACCAGTAGCATATGACATTACCTGGCATACATACGTATATATATACACATACATATACATATGTATATATACACATATATATACATATGTATGTATACACATATAGATACATATGTATGTATACACATATATACATATGTATATACACATATATATACATATGTGTGTATACACATATATATACATATGTATATATACACACATATATATAAATATGTATATATATACACATATATACATATGTATATATACATATATATACATATGTTTATATATACATATATATATATATATATATATACATATGTATATATACACATATACGTCCTCTTCACAACCAGTGGTATATGTTGATGGTAAAGCTTTGAAAACAGTAACTTTTTTTACATACCTCGGCTCTATTGTGTCTGATGATGCTAAATTTGAAAAAGACACCCAATGTAGAATTAATAAAGCTAGTGAGACATTTGATAGGTTGCGACACAGACTCTGGAACAGCCACGATGTTTCCCTAAAAGTAAAGGTGGCAGTCTACAAATCTGTTGTTCTGCCTACTGTTCTGTATGGTGCCGAAACGTGGACCTTGTACCGCAAGCATTTAAATCAGCTTGACTCCTTCCATATGAGATGTCTGCGTTTTATCTTCAATGTTGGATGGAAGGATTGTGTTCCGAATAGTGAATTACTGGAGAGATGTGAAATCACTGGTATTGAATCATTTTTGATCAGGATACAAATGCGGTGGTTAGGTCATCTTGTAAGAATGGATGACTCAAGAGTTCCTAAGAAACTCTTTTATGGGCAACTGACAAATTCTGTCCGTCCAATAGGGCGTCCCCTGCTTCGTTACAAAGATAAACTAAAAGACAACCCGAAACGTTGTGGAATTTCTCTGAGTTCCTGGAATAGTACAGCAGAGGATCGCAGAAAATGGAGGAAGACGTGTTTCCTGGGGACCAAAGAATTTGAACATAACCACCTTTGTCATAGGGACACCCTTCGTGCAAATATGAAGGCAAAACACAAGACACATCCAACTAAAAATGAATATGTATGCCATTGTAGTTTCAGAGCACGCAGCAAAGCAGGGTTATCTGTTCATTCGAGAAGGCATCTTTGACCTACGAGCATATGAAAGTTCACCATCTGCGGAAGAGTGTGCCGGACGTCTACCGGATTGCAATTACGCATGCGTTGTCACAGATCGTGGGAGCAGCTGAAGATTGCATACTGAACCCTCATTCATCGTCTTCGATGAGAGAATCCACCATGTATATATACACATATGTATATATACATATATATATATACATATATATATATACATATGCACATATATACATATGCATATATACACATATATACACATATGCATATATACACATTTATATATACATGTGCATATATACACATATATATATACATATGCATATATACACATATATATACATATGCATATATACACATATATATACATATGCATATATACATATATATACATATGCATATATACATATATATACATATGCATATATACATATATATATACATATGCATATATACACATATATATATACATACGTATATATACACATATATATATATACATATGCATATATACAGATATATACATATGTATATATGTATATATATACTACATATATATGTATATATATATATACATATATATACATATATATATGTGTGAGTATATATTAATATACATTAATGTGTGGGTGTATATATATATATATGTATATATATATGAGGTTAAAACTATTGACATTTAAATTAACACCACTGAAAATGATAAAAACATAACCTTTGTTAAATATTGATGTTATAAAGTTTAACGCAAGAAACATGAACCTCTTGTAATAGACCTGCTAACAACTGAAATACCATGTTCTCAAATACCAGAGTAAATGTTTCAGCAAGTTTCCTGTTTCATTTTCACCTGAAAATAGTATTTTGCAAAAACGTAACTTAAGTTTAGTTGATGGGCATTCTTAAGTTACACTACGTAGACTTTAGCTTTTATTAAAAGTCTCCGATTTTTCCTAATTTACTGTTAGAATAGTATTTAAACTGCACACGTTCAACTTTTTTTCCATACAGTTTTTATTGTTCTAATCTAAACCATTAACCGACATTTGTATATGACTTGTTTTAGTATTCAGTTATTTTTGTATTCGTACAACTACAGCTTTGGGCGAGTTTGATAACATATTCAGCCGACGGTAATTTTTATCTAATGCTTGATACAGTATTAATTGCCACGAGATAAAGCTTAAGAAACAAATAAAATTGACTCTGCCAATACACATTTCAGAAACCGAGGTTTTATTACACATTTAGTTTGCATACATTTAAAAAATCACCCAAATTGCAATGGCAGTCAATGTTTACAATTACTTCATAAAAGAAGCTTAAGTTTTTATCTTTTAGTGATTTGCATAGTCCGTGAAAAACTGATTTTTAATAACTATATATTACAGATACATACCGAAAAATAGATCATAAAAATCCCACTAACGAATAAGAAAAGTATACAAAAATAATATACAAAAATATATGCATGAACAGTATAATTTAAAAAAATATTAAGAGTGAATATTGTAAGCCATTTAGTATTATTTTAGTATTAAGTATTGCAAGAAACTGCAATTTACAGACGCTATTAGTTTGATGTCGAATATCAGGTAAAATAATTTATTTAGATGATGCAAGTGTACAACATTTCCAACTGTCAATATTGAAATATGAATTAATAGTAGGAAATAGAGGAATAGAAAGAGGTGTAGTAATATTACACCGATATAAAATCTAAACGCAGATTCCATGAACAAAGCTTCTTTCCCAGAATTACTCCCTTGTAAAACATTGTTCCGCTGGCTTAATTCCCAGTCAAATAAAATATTGAAGCTTTACGAAACGTTGCATCCCTCTGCCTGTTCTACAAGTATTTTAATGGTGAATGCTCTGACGAACTGCAGGCACTTGTGCCCCCACGATGTAGACACCCTCGACAAACTCGAAAGGCAGCTAAATCCCACCCCCACACAGTAGAGATCCCTAGATATAAAAGATCCTTCTACTCCAGTAGTTTCTTCCCCAGAACCGCTAGACTCTGGAATTCCATTCCAGGTCCCTGCTTCCCTAACTGTACTGACATGCATAAGTTCAAGTGTAACGTGAACCGACACCTTGCTGCCCAAGTCCCAACATAGTGCCCCAGTAGTTGCTGCCCCTGATAGTATCCCCCTACACCAAAGTGGCAATGTGCCTTGTTTGGGGTGAAAATGTAATAAAAAAATGTAAACAAGTTCTTGTAAAGCCGTCCCTATAAAGAATCAAATAAACCAATAAACGAGTAAAGATGGGAAAATATTAATATTTGAAAGTTTATCATTTAGAAGATATGTACACTACACGTAAAATTATATAAAGACAAAACAGAAATAAAACTGACATGCATATTTCATCAAGTAACATGTGTTCTAGATATTGATTGATACTCATGGATGGTTTTAAGAGAATAGACTATTAAGTTCATTGCACTAGGAATTACACATACACTTTTCCGTATCATTTATTGAGCCTATGCTTATAACATATACATCAGCCTCTTTATAAACAATAGTTATTTTCATTTATAATTTTTTAAATCTTACATAAAAATTTTCACGATGCAATATATTTATGTTAGACATCTTTAATATCGCATACAATAATTATTGAATGATAACCCGACAATGACATATGTTCTAAATCTTGAACATGTGCTCATGTGAACATAACATGCGGTCGCACCGAGATTGAATACACGACACGAGTTTGTAATATAATTCCAAGCTTGTCCGTACCTTAATACTGGAGGCTTCGCGAAGGCTATCAAGGGTATTTTTTTATCCTTACACCATCACAAGATGGGTTGCCTACCACGGCTTAAAAGAAGCCCATCTACGCTCGGGAGAAGGATAGGTCGCGCCAGTTTCCCAATCTGGTATTTTGCTTCGCGGTACGTGCAGCGCCTCGCCTGCCCAAATGGTCACCTATCTTGTACTAGCCAGGCTCGACATTGCTAAATTTCGGTGATCTGGCGAGAACCGGTGTGCCAACGTGATTGTGCCATATATATATATATATGTATATATATTGGGCAAATCTCTAGTTACATAGACTGGAGTATGTGTGTGTGCATATATATATATATATATATATATATATATATATATATATATATATAGATATGTACATGTCATCACAAATAAAAATGATATGTCAAAAAGATATCATTTTCATGGGTGTAGGTTGGTTGTTTTTTGTTTTACGGCATACCAACCTTTTTCAGGTTATTTAATGCCGAATCTATTTTTTTTTTTTTTTACACAGTGATCACCACTTATCAAGGCCCGGAAGCCACTCAGGGATAAGGGTTATTGCAAGTACATTATGTTAGTGAGGAGATTTGCTGAAATGTTTACTTAAGGGGGGGGGGTTCATTAGAAATTTGTTAACATTGGACTTGAAGACATCCAAGTTGTAGTCCGGAGGGAAGCAGGCAGACGGAACAGAGTTCCACAGGCGTGCAGTTCTAACAAAGAAGCTTTGTTCATAAAATCTGCGTTCTGATTTAGGCACAGATATAGAGTGGGGGAAATTTTTCACAGTGGATTCAGCTAGACGGGTGTTTTTCGTGAAAGATTGGCGAGGGGGGACCAGAGATTGGAGTTCAGACGAGCATCTGCCATGGAAATAACGATAAAACAAGGACAGGCTCGCAACGTCTCTTCTGTGGGAGAGAGGTTGCAGGGTAGAGAAAAGGGCATCCCCCACTAAGCCACGAAGTCTATTTTGTACTCTGTCAAGGCAGGATAGGCTGTTTTTAGCAGCTCCTGCCCAGATATGGCAACAGTATTCCATCCTTGGACGTACTTGGCTTTTATATAGATAGAGAATTGCATCCGTAGTGAGATATCTTCTGGAGCGGTAGAAGGATCCCACCATCTTTCCAGCGACCTTGGCAACAGACTTGATGTACGTGTTCCATTTCAGATCAGGAGTAAAGGTCAAACCCAGAAGCTTGTCAAAACACGGGGCCTCACCCAGACGAGAGCCATCCATCACAATTGATGCCAGATGGGGATCAGAGCGTTGATGATGTAAGGATAGGAGTTTGGTTTTGGATGCATTAAAGGTAACCAGCCACCTCTTCCCCCACTGAACCACGCACTCGAGATCAGAGGAGAGAGAATCAGAGAGAACTTTGTCATTTACAGCGTTTGATGTGTTGCCGTAGATGGTCGTGTCATCAGCATAGATGTCAACGAATGATTTAAGTATGTGTTTAGGGAGGTCATTGATGTAGATCAGGAAGAGAGTTGGGCCCAGGATTGACCCCTGAGGGACTCCAGCATTTATATTGCAGGCCTCCGATTTTTGTCCATCTACCACTACTCTTATGAGCCTATCGGAGAGAAATGATTTAATGATTGAGAAAACATTTCCAGTTATACCGTAGCTGGAAATCTTGTGAAGTAGACCCTTATGCCATACCTTGTCGAAGGCCTTTGATATGTCGAGAGCAATTGCCCTAGAAAGGAAGCCTTTGTCAAGAGATTCACTAATCCTTGCGGATATAACCGTCAGCACATCTGCGGTAGATCTTGCAGAGCGGAAACCATATTGTGTGTCACTAAGAAGGTTATTCCTGCTTAGGTGGTTGACTACTTCTCTATTTAATATGGATTCCAGCAACTTACTCATAACACACAGGAGACTTATTGGTCTGTATTGAGAGGGGGATGACTTATCACCTGAATTCTTAAATACAGGGCAAACTGATGAGGTCTTCCAGGGAGTCGGAAAGCACTTCTCCTTAAGGCAGCGCTTAAATAGTTTCGTAAGTATGGGAGCAAGTTCTGGTTGAAGCTTTTTTAACACTATAATTGGGATGCCATCAGGGCCAGTTGCTTTACTGGAATCTATGTTCTTTATTAGCTTGGCGACCTCATGCACGGATATTTGTATGTTACCTAGCTTGTTCTGTGTTATAGGAGGAAATATGGGGAGTTGATGGCCTTCGTCGCATAGGGTAGAATTAGCTGCAAAGTTCTTTGCAAATAGTTTGGCCTTGTCTGACGCTGATGAGATGACCTCTGGTCCATTGATAATGGTTGGGATAGAACGCACACTTCTGTTCAGGATCCTATTTGTTATTTGCCAAAACTGGTGGGATCCAAGCCGCTGATCAGCTACCTTGGATTTAACAGACTGGGCATATAGCTCTCTTGCATTTTTTATTACTCTTTTACAGTGGTTGCTGGCAGACCTAAAAGCAGCTTTAGTCTCAGTGCATCTATTACGTTGGTAGCTATGGAAAAAGTGATTTCTGTGCGCGATAGCAGCAGCACATTCTGGGGAGAACCATGGCTGGCTGTTAGGTTTTTGTTGGAATTTTTTAGATAGTATGAATTGGTCTATGCCTGCAATTAACCATTCGGTAAGATCTGATACTATAGAGGACACATCCTTTTTAAACATGGAGTGCAGAGGTAAATCAGATATGAATGTACGGAAGCTATCCCAGTCGGCCATAGAGTATCGGTATACAGTACGGTGGAGGGGTACGTCTGGGGGCTTCTTACATTTCGTTTTTATCTTAACTGATACGACGGAGTGGTCGGAGGATCCTAGAGGAGAATGAACGGAATATGAACATAGCTCAGGGAAAGTTGAGAGAAAAAGGTCTAAGAGGCTTGCATATTGACCGGGTGTATCGGGCACACGGGTGGGTTCGCGAACAATCTGAGTGAGATCATAAGCAATGGCAAAATCATGACAAAACCTCCCCTCATCGTCTGTCTTA
Organism: Euprymna scolopes; assembly: GCF_053919585.1. Lineage (NCBI taxonomy): Eukaryota > Metazoa > Mollusca > Cephalopoda > Sepiida > Sepiolidae > Euprymna > Euprymna scolopes. Next base: position 36,295,148 of record NC_136505.1, on the reverse strand, counting down.
TTTGAATGGGTCAGCCATTCCACGTTATGGACGTTGAAGTCACCACATATGTGGATGTTAGCCGAGGGATGTGAAGACAATATGTGGTCTATTTTCTCAGATATGCTCTTAAAGATAGTAACTCCGCTGTTGTGGGGCCTATAGAGGGCAAATATGAATGCAGTGGTGTTAGCAAGTGCAACCCTGAAGCACATATAGGGTAAATTAGGATGTTCTCTAGAGATATCCCTGCCACACGGGAAGCCATCCTTAATGTAGGCACATATTCCATGCCCATGGCGATCTTGGGGGTCAGATTTAGCTGTTTAATTTGAGTATCCGTTAATTATGAACTCATCTAGGGAAGTGGTCGGCCCTATTCCAGTTTCACTTAGAAATAATATGTCCGGTTTCGTCTCCTGTAATTGGGTTTCAACCTCTGGAAGGTTGGAACGTAGACCCCTGATGTTGGAGAAGGAGACCTGGTAGTAGGGGTCTACGTTGGAAGATGGGGTTCTAGGTTTAATCGAGTTTTTATTCTGGAGATATTTCATGTTGAGGTTTGGGGATTTGTGGAATAGGTCGGCATAAGTCAGATTCTATTTAACCCATAGTTGGGACCCTGACAGGTACTACCACTCCGGGTCAGAATGGACTTGGAAGCAATGACAATTAAAGGGTGGCTCCACACTCCCTAAGGCCTGCAAGGTGGTGCCTCATCATCAGATATAGTTTTAGGTCATATCCAGGAGCCATGGGTGTAGGAGATTTATAGACGATATTATATGTATAAACGATACTGATGAATTCGAAAAACATAAACAGGCTACATTTCTGGATTTAGATATAAAAATTTAGGATTTTTCTTTATAAACTATTTAATAAAAGAAACTCTTTCTCCTTTCAAATAGTTCGTATGCATAATAACGTATTACCTACCCTGTTTTTATATTTTATGGAACCATTATGTCAGAGCTTTTGAGAATAGCTTGCGTTACTTTAAAATTAATAGATTTTATGCACCCAGTTTCTAGCTTAGTAATATGGAGGATAAAACAAAGTGGGGATAAAAGTCAAATATTTAAACAGTTAAATAAAGCATTTGTTCGTTATCCTGATCCTTTTGAATCGTATGAAATTAACAAAAATATATTAATAAACGAAACCCGACACTATATTAGCAATGTATAATATTATTATAAAAATAAATAAACGCATATATATATATATATATATATATATATATATATATATATATATATATATATGTATATATATATATACATATTTAAAATTTTAATATATTTTAATTTTAATTAATAAGAATGTAAATATATAAAGTACTAATTATGATAAGTAATCAAATGTATTAATCCTGATCTTATAAATACAAAACTGCTAAATTTTAAAAAAATATATCCATTTCGAATTT